>NC_135441.1:22830000-23132500 GCF_051991255.1 Vanacampus margaritifer | reverse complement strand
CTTGTAACATTTATCACTGTCAGCGATCTCAAGAAAAAAAGACAAAAACAGGTGGTGAAAGTGAAATGTGCTGACAAAATGTGTATTCATTTATAGGGGCTCGTGGGACTAAACGGTTCAACGCAACAAACAATTGAAGAAAACAGTTGATTGGTGGAAAGTGAAGGCCGAGGTTGAACAGCGCGGTATAGACTGTAAATGCCCGATAAGGTGCATTGATTATCTTTTGTTTTTTTTTTTTTGCAATACAGACGCTCCCCACCTTACGAACGAGTTACGTTCCGGACGATCGTTCGTAAGGTGAATTTGTTCGTAAGTTGCTTCAGTGCTATATTTTGTATTATAATTTATGTTTAAAGCCTATATAAGTATATTGAAGGTTTATATAAGTATGTTTAAGGCTTGTACAAGTAACCTGCATTGGTTTGTACTGAAAAAAACTTTTAATAAAATGGAGTGAATACATACTACGTATGTTAGAGAGAGAGAACGAGAGACACACACAGTATGTACATGTACGTAATAAGATAAATAAAATGAAGTTTAACTTACTTTTGGAAGATGTACTCGATGCTTAAGGAGATGATGGAGGAGGAGGAAGAGGAGGATTTTATATCATGAGAGATTCTTCGTCGTCGCTGGAATCGGCTTCAAAAGTTATTTCCTGCTTCATGGGGACCGGCGTTTTCTTCCTCCTCCTCCTCCTCGCCACGTTGCTCAGCCTCCAATGAGCTCTCACAGCGCTAATCGTCGGTATTAGCGGCGGAAAGAAGCACTACGCGCAATACAAAATCTAACTTACAGCATCTCTTTCCGAACATTTTTCGACATACTGTACGCGCAGACATGTTCGTATGTACCGTTGTTCGTAACTCGAATGTTCGTAAGTAGGGGAGCGTCTGTACGTGCATGGACAAAATGTTGTTGTCCTATAGTGCCACCTTGTGGCGTTTTCCGCCTTTGTTGAAGCGCGCGTGCTCCGTCGTCTTCTCTTCCTTTCGTCTTTTTTTTTTTTTTTTTTGCGATGTCTGTCTTCCGGTTTGCTTCTCTTGGGGACATTGGTGCACGGGATGTCCAGGATATTTTTTTGTTTGTTTTCTATTAGGATGGATTTAACATTGTGATTCACATCTGTTATTTTGTATCGTCCGTAGCTTCAAATTGTGACGTGTGTACTAAAAGAAGGCAAGCTAGATGATGTTGGAACTATTTTAGCGCCCATGGAGAGCGGAATGAGGTATGTAAATTTAAGGTCTGTTGTTGTTACTATTTGACTGACATGTTTAAAATAGGGAATGTATTTATTTTTGTTCGTGTGTAAAACTCCATGTTATTAAAATGGAAGTGCTATTTTCTTTGCATGGACATTAACATTAACAATTTCGAGGTTAAGTCAAAATGGCGGTCGACTCGGCAAAATGGCGCTCTCCGCTCATTGAAAAGCATTGGACTTTGAATCGTTGTAATTTGATTTATGAGGATTGTTTTGGTATCAAAATATGCTGAAATGTCATTTGATTACTTTAACAAGCTACCTGGTGGAAATGCTGTTTGGAATTGTCAATTGGTGCTGTATTGGTTTTAATTTGAAGGAAAAACATGGTACGAGTGTTAATGGGCCCTTTGCACAATTCCACTACTTCCTGAACCCAATACACCTCCTTCATTTCCTGTCTTTCATGATTGGACAAACTGACTAATCCAGGTGTGCCTGACCGTTGTCGTCATGGTTACTGAGGTCAGGCACACCTGTCTTAATCAGTTTGTCCACTCCATGAAAGACAGGAAATGAAGGTATTGAGATCAGGAAGTAGTGGATTTGTGCAAAGAGCCCATTTCATTGAATAAAGAATTTTCATCATTGATTACATCACAAATTTTTTTTTTCAGACAAAAAAACTAAAATAGAAGTCATTCATTTACGCGATGACTGTAACTAAATTGATTGACAATCTCTTAAAACAAAGAGACGAAACAAAAAAGTAAAAAAAAAAAAAAAAAAAACAGTGATGAAATTCAATAAGAAGAAGAAGAAATCATATGCTGGTAGGAGAAAATAACCTGTCAGACAACGGAACAGACGGGACTAAGTGAGAAGTGAACCAATCAGGGCGCTGAACTGAAGCCAATCACCCGCTTCAATCATGCTCCCGGGAAAAAAAAGCAGTCGGCAGATGAGTGTGTCTCGGCGGAAAAGGGAAAATGGGCAAACTGATCGATGCAAATGATGTAAGCCTTACCGCATATTTGAAGGCGTTGCAGCAGAGTGGAAGTTCATGTCCTTGTTCACAACAAATTTTCCGGACGTGAAGGTGCCTGCTGTTAAAAGGCAGTCGTGTTTATCTGGTATTCAACAGCAGCTGTCAAAAAAAATCCATATATCAGAAAACACGGCCAGTGTGAGTCCGAGGTTTAGGTTTTAGTTTTTTTGTTTGTTTATTCGTTTGTTTCGCTGAAAAACATAGAATGTCCCCAAAAAGCAACATTTTATGAAATAGTCATTTTTTAAAATGACGTCCCCTTATCTGTTTGTGGACCCTCCTTCACAGAATTTGCCAGAATTTTAATTGCCAGCCGAGCGACTGGCTTCATAAGCAAAAGTGAATTTCAACAGCAATTAAAATACAAGGTGATGTGAGTGGATCAAAATGGAGGTCGGGGGGGGGTCGAGAAGAGACACGTTTAATATGTTTGACCAAAGTCCTCCAGCACGCTTTCAGTTCTTCGTGAGATCTCAAAGACCATCGCAGTGCTTGCGGTGAAGTTCAACAATGTCACATCAATTCAGCATCAGCAAATGAAAACTGTCCCACAACATCAGTTCTATCTGACGGTGCGACGCATGGGCGGAGCTCGTGGCTGCAAGTGTGATAGAAAGAAGATTGTTGGGGCATTGCAGTGATGACAAGCCAAGACTCGCACAAACATAATTAATGACTTTGTTATGAAAGAAGTTCATCAGCAGACAAAAGTGTCATCCCAAAAGTCATTCTTTCAAAATCACTTTAGGGAAACTGATGTTCGGAACGCTAAGGAGGAGGGGAGGTTAAAAACGATCAACAGACACAACACTTTTTGTATTTACTCCCCATTTTTTCTTGAGCTGAACTTAAAATCAAATCAAACTTTATTTGTATAATCTTTCGGACATAAAGATGCAACACAAATTGATTCACAAAAAAATAAAACGTATATAAAGCACTATACTCTCTTTTAGGGGTGTTAAAAAATATATAAATATATATATATATATATATATAAAATGTAAAAAATATATCGCGATATTACAGCGCACATATAAAGGTCCATTTTTGATGGAAATAGTCAACAGAATGTCTTAATTGTGGTTAGGGTTCACACTTTAAGCATGGAGGAATGTTATATTAATGGAACATTAAACCTTAAAATTTTATTTCAACGTTTTCCAAACATGAAACGGATTGCAACCTGTTGGTTAAATACAGTGACTCAGTTATAAGCCTGAAGTACATTTTCATACAAATCTTACCGTGAACATGTACAAGTTTACTGATGAGTATTTTCTAAATTTGAGTAAAAAAAATAAATGAAAAAAAAACGCAAAAATTGACAGATTGGTATCAGGATTAATTGGAATCAAAGCAATTCACTAAGCAATTCACACCCCTACTCTCTTCATACCATATATAGCAAAGGTCACCCTACTTTTTAAAATACATAGCAGGAAAAAAAAACGGAACTATTTACAACTACGTGGATTTCTGCATAAATTGATCATAAAATGTGATCTTATCATCATCTGCTACAAAAATGTGCCAAAAATGCGATAAGAATCGCGATTCTCATTTATTACCATTTTTAATCAATTTTAATTGTCTATTTAAATTATTTTACACCGTCTTGCCCTTGTTTGTGTGTGCCTTTACTGGAAACGCTGTTCATGTTGTATCCGATTTGGCCACTTAGGGGCAGTGTGGTTCAACGCATTCTGATACACTGTTAAGTTGTAGCCACTTTCGAGAGTAGAACGAAAAAATCCCTGATCAAGTTGTGCCAATGAAAGTAGTTTTTTTTTGCAGCGTAGGAAGAGCATATGCCGGTGAGTAATGTTAAGATGCTTCTCTGTATACATTCCTTAAGCGTTTTGTATGAATAGCCGTTCTTTTGAGTGATAAAAGTGAGTAGCACGCTAATTAGCATTAACGGTTCAGACTGGAGTAGATCATGACGATTCTTTGCTTATCTATAAATTGAAACTGGAAATCGTCAATCAAATCATTTTGAATCGATTCACAGACCCAAAAATCGGAGTCAGTGAGACAGTCAAAGATTCCCACGCTTCCGTAAAAACAAACACTATCTTCTTTTTCATTTTAAGTGTAGTTAGCTCAACTACTGCTTTCCAGCTCAAAGTACGGTTCCAACCTTTTCTTGGACAGTGTGTGCGCCAGACGCACTAATTAACGAAGAATATATTATAACATAACAACTTCAGCTTGGTGGCTTCATTTGAATATTTGTAATGGCAACGTAAGGTAATTGCATGCTAATGTAGGCAAAGGTGCCTGGAGGGCAAATTAGTACACAGGAGTGTCAGGGAGGGGGGTGAGTTGGGGAGTCAGCGCCCATCTGTGCGGCACTTCAGGCCGTGGACTTTACCGCTGTGGACAAGAAAGGACAGGTGCTGGAGGTTAGAGAGGAGGGGGGGGCACAGAGCATCAGTTTTTGTCCGGAAAGAATATCTGTGTGTGCGCGTGTGTCAAATCGACAGATGCTGGCCTGGCAGGTGCGGCGTTCCCATGACAGGTGACCGCTTAAACTGCTTTGAAAAGCCTTATGGCCAACAGACCAGGGTCACATTGTTTGCTAAGTACTTTTTGATTCTTCGAGGGCGCCCTGCTTTGACCTGTCTGACACGGGGACACAGTCAATTAGGTTTCGAAAATGCTTGGCAGCATTCGCGCTCCTCCTGTGATGATGAACACGCTCGATTTTAAGGCTTAATAGCAGTTCACGAATGAGTATGTAAAAAAAAATAAATAAATAAAAAAAAAATCTTCAAATCAAAGCTTACTTGATTCTTCTAACTTAACTTGGTCTAAAATCCAGTCAGTCAAACAATAAGCTAACTGATTGCGGTCCCCGGTCTCACATACATATTTTTTTTCAAGTGTGTGTCTTTGACCTAAGCAGTCAATTGATTGTTGCTCTTAAATGGGTTGTCCAGAGACACAATAGGAACTGATGTTTAAGTGCACGCAATCAAGTCAAAGTCAAGAGTAAATAGCACAAAACTTGGCTGACCGCAGCGCAAAGTGCTAAAAGATTAGCTTATTGCGGTTTGAATGCTTGAAAAGAATTACAATATTTGCATTAAATGACTTGAGAAAACTATAATTCACAGCATTCTTCAAGGTTTGTCTTTCACAGGAATAAATTGTGTGGGAGCTCATTTCACAGATGGATGAGCAGGACAGACTAACACATTATTGGCTTTTAATCATTCTGTAAGATTCGGTATAAAGTCGAGAGCCAGTCTCAAAATAAATTCCTTACCATATTTCCTTTAACTCTCTTGTAATGATTCCTTGCACTGCTCGATTTTTTTTCAGACTCGACAGCATACCCGACCATTTATTTTTGCGCTGGATTATGAGAAATGCAACAACTAAGAAAAACACACCAGTACTGCGGTACCGTTTAATATGAAAATAAATGAATGACTGGAATTGGTGGAATCCGTAACACCGTACATTTCTTACGTTTACTTTGGCTAACAGATTTCTTCGCAACAGCGACAATTGGTGTGTACCAAAATGTTGTTAAACAGCCTTAATTCCCTCACGCAAGGGGTCTTCGATTTATGATGACACTGTTGCAAAGTGACGCCGGGACGCACGCTGTGTGGAAAAATGAAAGTCTCATCGCGCAACTCCAGATCTAATAAAAAGTTATTTAAAAAAAAAAATAAAAATAACCTCATATATTTATCCGAGCCCTGATCGGGAGACAACATCCGATTCCGATCGAGTCGCCAACCACGTGATCGGGCCCGATTTTCGATCACGTGATCGGGACATCCCTACTTTATATCACATTCTTTGTCATCTGACCATTTTTAATGTAGTCCTGGAATTATTTGAATACAATAAAACCTCGATTTAATGGACTAATTGTGGGAAAAGGTCGTCCGTTAGCTGACTGTGTGTTACATCGAAGTACTTTTTTTTTTTTGTGGTCTAGAAATTCGCTGAACAGTACAAAATTCTTGTTCTTGTGGCCTAAAAATGACAGTACAATACAAAAGTATTGTGAATATATATATATATATATATATACAGTATATATGTAACGATACGACATGCTCCTTGTGAGCTGCATGCCTGCAGCGATGCTAAGCTAGCGTCCGCGCTTTCCATTACGTTTGTAGGGACTCTTTGCACTACAAAAATGGCCGCCACATTCTTGCCTGCTATATTCTACTTGTAAGTCCTTTTCTATGACGAGAGAGCGGCGCAACCTGGAGACATGTGACCAGTCTCTCTCTGATGATGGCGCCAAAACGTAATTTACTGGCGCTGCGGCATGTTGCGGTCAATTATGGGATTAACAGACTTAAACAGATTCGTTAGAAGTATTTAATGTATGTTGAATCTGGCGTCCATTATATTCCACTATATACACTTGGCAAGCCAATATTTTGAATTTTTTTTAGACTACGCTTTTACTCCAATTTTGGACTTCATTTAGTAAATATGTCCTAGTTTCAACATTCAATCGATCAATCATTAGAACAGAATGGTTGCAATTGCAATACATGGCATCAAAACTGTTTTAAAACTGTACTTTAAGTCAGTGTAAAATATGGTTTAAAAGTATACATAGTGTGCAGTTTAGCCATTAAATGGGGAACATTTTCAAAATGTTGCTGGGCGCGCTAGTCAATCACACAGTACATATAAATAACCATTCACAGTCACAATCACACCTATAGGCAATCACAGACAAGAAAATTATACATTTCCTCAATTTTCTTTTCAGCAGCAATCTGGTTGCATTTGAAAAGCTTCGTGCGTCACAGATCTGTATTCATTTCCCAGATGGCTGTCAGATTTCTTCCTTACAACTCAATACTTGACCAATAGCTTTTTTTTTTTTAACAACGGCACCTCAAAGAGAAGCAATTTGAAAGCAAATCTTTTTTTTTTTTGTTGACATAAAAGTCACAAAATAAGAATGCTGCTTATAATCTCATGTTTCTTTATTGCCAATGATAAAAAAAAAAAATTTAAAAAACATAAAAGCACTCCTTGTTTCTCCTCGTGGTGTTGCGCCACTAAAGTCACTGCTCAGACCAACAGCACAACCAAATATAGATGCGATCTTCAGGAAACATCCATTATCATTTTTTTTTTTTTTTTATATCACGCTTATCTTGATCAGGGTCACAGAGAAGATGATTGCTATCTTTGCCTCGCTCGGGGCAAGTGGCACCTAACTGATTAATCACAAGGCTGACACGGAGAACAGCCGCAATTATCCTCTGCGGCAATTCAGTCTAACACCTTCGGTTATCCCAACACACGCAGTGCATGTGTGGAGCGTGGCAAGATTCTGAATACGAAGAGCGGAAAGGCAATTTTATTTCTAGTAGCACATTTTATACACAAGGCAACGCGACGCGTGAATACTCCACACCTACAACAAGCATCAACAAACAGTTACTCTTACAATAAAAAACAATAATGAAATAAAAAGCGTTGTGCTACATTAGTCAAAATTGACTAACCCCTAGGACACCGCGCTGCTCTTTTTTTTAATCAAAGCATTCATAGATAAGGAGTATAGAAAGCTGAAGTCCATAAACGGCGTATCATTTGGGTGGAAAAGGTCAAAGCATCTGACGGCTCAATCAATCTAAAATAGCAGCTGACCTAATAAGTGGACTGGACTTGCTGCCAGGGTTAATTAAACAGAGCTGGAGATGCATGACAGCTTTAAAACAAGATGGCCGCTGGGTGGTGTCTGGTCGGTGCTGGATTTCACTTTCCTTTTTTTTTTCTTTGGTCCTTCCTCGGGTCTCCTGACGGCCTCGCGGCTCTGGCTTCTGAAGTCTTCGGTTTAGGTGAACGGTATGGGATTTTTTTTAATAGGTTTTAGGTAAACTAATCAATACACACTCACACACACGCACATGCACATACATAATAAAAAATAAAATATTTTTTAAAAAAAATTAAAAAAAGAGAGAGCAATGATGACATGTAAAATCTGTAAAATTACCGAATGAACAATACTGAGCTCTACAGAGAGAGAGAAAAAAAAAAAAACAACAACCAACAAGTGGAGGTAGTAGTCACAGTTGCTTTCAATGTTCCATTTCTGTCATTACAAAACTGTAACATATAGAAAATTAGTTTTTACAAGGACAAAGTACGGACGAGAGTCTCGATGTTGATTTTATATTTTCTTGATGCTACTTTGTCCTGAACCTTCATCATATCTAACACTGGTCTCAACCACAGGCTGTCCGCTGATGGCCTCATCCATCTAATATGACAACCAACCTCTGAGAACTGCTTTGGGATCATGATAGGTCAGGAGGGGGGGGGGGGGGGCAAGCCCAGAAAAAGTCAAAAAAGAGAAAGTTGAAAGAATGTATGAATCTGTTCCCTTTCAATGCAGTTCTGACGTGATCAAAGATCAAGATTGACAAAGTTGTCCTAATAATGTTGCAACAGATTTTCATTTAATATTTTGCAAAAGAAAAATGATTTGTTTGTTTTTTTTACACACACAAATGGAACAGATGAGCTGCCTTGCATTAAAGCGACACAGTTAAACAAATACAGAGCAGTTTGGCCTCTGGCTAGCGGACGTCATGATTATCTTTTGGCGTACGTCAAACTTTTTATCTCATTTTAAACGGCAGCACACAAATGGGAATATTAGCGCAGCCAGATTTAGACTTTAGTAGACTCTTAGATATTTATCGATGTTCTGTTCTGGGATCGGGACCCGTAGTCTCAGCCAGCCTGCGAATTTCTACGACTAATTGGCTCACTCCTAAAATGTGATAATAGTCTAAATATATCACAATTTTTTATCCCAAAACACTTAAATAGTATTTTTCAAACGTCCTCAAACTTAGAAATACAGTACAGAAGAGTGACCAAAGTAGCTCGTTGTAACTAGCTAGCTTGACTAGCAATAGCACGTACGCACGCACGTCAAGAACGTTGACGGTCGCTGCTGTCGCCGCTTCTTTATCGTGATAAAAAGTGTTTCGTACGTATTCATAGTACAAGTGTGTGCTTTAACCATCTCTTGCAGTTCCTGCCATGTATTCGTAAGTTCAGACAAAACATTTCAACTCTGCAAATTTTGTGTCTAATACGGGTTCCAATTGACTTGTATGTTGATATTCTGTGATGTAATGGAGGCATTCCCCGCAAAACAGTTGACTTTGATTACCACGGAAAGATACAGGAAATGTGTAATAATCCATTCTGCTTTGGGACCACTTTGAATTGACCACAACCTGGCAGTCAGCCAGCTGTTGATTAGAACTAGTGACAGTTGTCACTCATATGGACGTCAGCTGACTTGAGGCCACTGTAGTGGGAGCACCATTTTCTCATCTCTGCGCCCGTCACACATCTCACAGATTGTACGCCCGTCCTCCCCTGTCAGACGGGACCTTTCGTGTCATACGTCGTCTTTCTGAATTTGGTGCCGTCTTGACAAGCAGATAAATCTTCGAAAAGCGCATTTGGCTTGAAGGTAAATTTTACACTTTTCCCGCTGAATGCGGCTGATTGGATCAGGCCCGGATGGTTGAATTACAGACCATCGGTTCTTGTTGCGGTTGGCCTGGTATATGTTAGTGAGACTAGCAGTCAATGTGTTCATAATTAGTACACCTCTGTACATACTTACTTGCCACACACGAGACAAACGCATTGCGTACGAGTAACTGGAATCTGTTCTAAAAATAGATCACCACTGATGAGACACTGACTTGCTAAGAATAATTAAAAGAAGAAAAGTGTCAACTTTTTTTTTTACTTGACATGAAACATGTTTCTTAATTCACCAAATATTCTACATTTTGATTGAAAGTGTAATAGTTTAGGATGAGGTGTCACCAAAACAAAAATGGATTCAAAGTCACTGTTCAGTTTGACGTGTTTCTTTTCACAAAAAGCAAATTTTCTCCACTTTTTGGCCAGAAACTGCCATTTTTGGTGAAACCATCCCATACTCTACAGCAGGGTTCACCAATTCCGGTCCTCAAGGTCCGGAGTCCTGGAGGTTTTAGATGTTTCCGCCTACCAACACACCTGATACTAAAGATCAGGATCGTTATCAGGCATGCTGATGTGCTGATTATATGAATCAGGTGTGCTAGTAGGCGGCAACATCTAAAACCTGCAGGACTTCAGACCCCCAGGACCAAAATTGGTGAATCCTGCACCCCCAACCCCCAGTAAAAAAGAAATAAAGAAATAAAAAAGGTTCCGTGCCTATATTGCCACAAAATACATTATTTTTCTAAATAAGTTAATAAATACTTGGTTTTCTTAAATTGCCTGATCTTTTTGTCAATTTCAACATAGTGGCACAATACAGCAATCATACTTTTAAAACAACAACAAATCGAATAGAATAACAAATCTGTATTTCACACAAGAACGTGGGTAAAAAAAACCGCCAGGTCTTGGAAATTAAGTGAAAAAACTTTAGAGGAGTCATTGATAAGTTATTGGAAAACTTGCAACAACAAAAAAAGTGTACAAACCTAATCCTTGAGCCGTTGTATTCCATGTTGTGTCCATGTTGACCGAGCTTTTCTTCCACTTTCATATATTCCCCTTTTTAAGGGATTTTTTGTCTCTTTGTAACTTACTTTATGAGAATGCTGATGTATAATGTGTAAGGGAAAGCAATGATAAATGCCCTGTACCTTGCATTCACCTCCAGGGCCCGCAAGGTCTCTCACTGTGAAAGAAAATTAGTTTTGTCAATTAGCATTTTACTAAATTATAATGTTCCCTTCATCCCTCTATTATGCAAGTTTTATGAACAAGAGGCTGATAAAAATTCATCTTCCGTTTAATAAAAACAACCTTTGGACAGGAACGAAGGACACGACAAGTTTTTGTCGATTAAAATGTCCTATTTATTGTATGGATCAATCAGATAGAAAATATTTCCTCAAGTCATAAAAAAAAACTTTTGTATGGTCAGTTTAAAAATATTACATGATTCTTTTTTTTTTGTCTTCCTACAAAAAAAAAAATCAACCTATTCACACTTTTAATGAGCTAATACCTGTACATATTTTTAGTAAATATAATATAAGCATTTCTATTTGAAAAAAAATGCACTTTTTAACTCTACTAAGAAGGGTATGTTAGGTTGTATAAGTTTGTATAATTTTGTGATGCATCACAGGTGAATAGAGACCTCATTTAGCGGGAGTCTGATTTTCACTATATTCGCATCTGGCCTCAATCTCTATCCACCACAAATAAATAACCTGTGTTTTCATCAGCTGAAGGTCCAATTGCATACTATAATATTTAAGTTTATCCAGTGAGGTTGGCGAGTCTGGAAAAAAATGAGCAACTGGAACTCTTTCATTTACAAAGAACCTCATTAGAGATGTCGTACTTTAGCTACACTTACCTTGTCAGTGATATTAGGATTTGAAACTGACATAAAAAAAATGAGGAATGAGGTGCAAAGATGTTGTCGATAAAAAAAAAAAAAATTAATAAAATAATTTAAATATAAAAAAAAATTTTATCCAGGATGAAAAAAGAATGCTGTTGTACTGCTGAATGGAAGGTGGAGCCTCTTACAAAAGTTCAACACAAAGGATTGAGCCAGTATGTTTTCCTCAAGTTCCACTTGGCTCGGAATGAACCTTCAAAGCAAAAATATATATTAGGAATGGAGATATGGTAGAAAGAATTGGTCAAGACTCTGGTCAGGAGGCACAACCTAATTGTAGGGTGCTCGTGTGCATCATTCTGCAGCCGCTTGCCTTTTCAAACACAAGCCAACAGCGCACTCCTGTGGCTAAACTTGGCAGGGCACATTTTAGATTCATCCATTTGAATTTATTAAAAGTGAAAGAACACCTCTTATCCAGGATGCCAATATTTATGTAGGGCAGTGCATATTTAACAGGACTGAGGAATCCA
This sequence comes from Vanacampus margaritifer, assembly GCF_051991255.1. NCBI lineage: Eukaryota > Metazoa > Chordata > Actinopteri > Syngnathiformes > Syngnathidae > Vanacampus > Vanacampus margaritifer. Next base: position 23,120,309 of record NC_135441.1, on the reverse strand, counting down.
GGTCCAGAAAGTAAAAACCCTGCCACGGACTGGTTTTAGCCACGGGCGCTTCTACTTAACTTTTTTTTTTTACAGCTGAGAGGTCTCTCACGAGCTTGACATGTTTATGGGCTTTTTGGGATGTCTAACATACGTATCATTGTGCTAAGAGTGTGGGGGCGGCATGGCTCAGTGGTAGGGTGGTTGTCTCCCAACTCTTGAGCAAGAATATGGCGAGATGGCTGCAGCATCAAGTGAGAGCATCAAGACCATGTTAACTAAGTGGAGTGATGTGCAGGCTTTTATCGAACAGTACCATTCAGAAAAGACTGTGGCTATGAGAATCATCAACATGATGAATGATAATGCCTCCGTTTTGTAAGACCTTACAACTCAGAAAGCAACAGGTGTCAATTAAGAGGTTTTTAGTCAGCACAAAGGATAAAGAGTCTCCTAAGAAGCAAAGAAGAGAAGCCACACCGGAGGTTGAGTTACCTACAGTCCTTATGGAAGGTGACTCTCCTTCCAAACAGAAACTCCCTCCCTCCTCCTCCCACTCCATTCCATCAAGCCATCAACTACTGTACCATCACAAAGGCAAATAAAACGACTTTATTATACAGTACAGTGTACTTCTTTAATTACAATACAATAGCACATTTATTATACATAAAATAAGGTATATTTTGTGTAGTTTTAAGGCTTATTTAGTAGAAAATTATGTTTTATGGGGACCTGGGAACGGATTATTCTCATTTTAATGGTTTCCTATGGGAAATAAATGTTTGGAAGACGAACTTTTCGCCTCACACACACTTTCTGGGAACCAATTAAGTTCGTGAGCTGAGGTATCGCTGTATTATAAAATACATTTATTTTACACCCACATGCAAGGCCCCGGTCGTCACGCCAGCGTCCCTAGTGATTAATGTGGAAATTTCTTTGTATAAGATTGACGCACCTTAGCCACTTGGAGCTGTGAGGCGGAGGGCAGCCCCAACAGGCCATGAAGTGTCTTGTCCCTCTGCTCCAGGTGAAAGATTATCCTCCCAGAAGCTTCAGGTCCTTTCTTCCTTACCGTATCTATCAATTTGCGTGCTCTGTGCGCGGGGATCTTCGTCCCCTTTGTTATGGCCTTTCTCTCACCATCATTCAGGCAAACACCCAAAAGGTCGTCCAATAACTGATTAATAACTTCCGGACTGACCCGGTCAATAAAGTCAGACCTCACTCTGAGAAGCTCATCATCTGGGGGAGGAAAAAAACGCAAAATGTTAAAATGGTCTTTCGTTAGGCTTTTGTTTGTGTAGTACTGTGGGACTTAACATCCTGCAGCAATTGTGAATGAACGTGTCTTCAACATTACAGTCCAAAGCCGTTATCTTTCTGTCACGTTTAAGATTTTTGAAATGTTGGTGTAAATACACTGTAGAATTATCAATGAGCAAACTCATCAACGAACATGTCATGCTATGTTCGAACTTTTATCTTCTTATTCCATGTTCGATGTGATTAACACTCGTTTGTAAAAAAAAATAATAATAATAATAACTTTGAAGGTTAAACAATGTGTAGGGTTTTTTTTATGTTATCTTGCATGCACACTTGCGTCTGGTTTTAAACAATATTTTATTTTGTTGAGTATTTTTAGTTAAGTCGATACAAAAATAAGTAAAACAAAAAGCTTCTCACCAAATGTGCTCAGTTCAGGCACAGCATCTCCACCACTTGAGTAGTCGACTGAAACCAAAACAAAACAAAACTAATTATTGACCACCACATTGCTTGTAATGTAGACAGACAGACCTGCGATATTTCTAAAATGATCACGCACGTTGTCGAATCCTGCAGCTCCACACTGTTCCAGCTGAATTTTCAAGTTTGAGAGTGAATGTATTCCTTGGTTGTTCAATGAACACCTCAAAGTAATTAGGGTCCCTACTTTCATATGTGAGCGTTAACGCCTGTGAAAGAAATACAAAAGAATTAAACTGCTGGTTAATAAAACTGCTGTAACAGAGAGTGCGGGTGCCGGTATGCGTTGTGAGCAGAACACAAAGATATGGTGGAGTCTTGCCAAAGAGTCCATCCATCCATTCTCTATGTTTTAGAGATAAACATTATAGACCAGTGAATTTTCCCGTGTGAGTGCAGGATGGCCAATAAAACAGGTAGTACAGGTCCCGGCGACGGGTCTTAAAGTGAGCACAGGTGGGAAAAAAGCGGGTGGTAACAGTGTGTAAGGTGCTTGTGAAGTAAAATTTTTGAAGCGGTCTTATTAGTACAATTAATTGTTTAGTTAATATAAAGGCAATTTCAGCCTTACATCTGGGCCTATTTCTGCACCGTCATCATCACTTTTGACTTTGAATTCGTCATCCATTTGCAAGGTCCCTTCGGGGAGGGGCTTGTCAATACTTTCATAGCCCTTCTCTTTTGCTTTCTTGCGTAGTTCCTGTGATGGACAAAGACACAACAGTTACAAAGCGCTTCGCCAACAGCAAAAGTTAAATTGGCTGCAGCAGTCACAGTTGCGCCATCAAAACATAATGACCTCTTCAAGAGCAGAGTCGTTCGGGATCAGGTAAACATGCAGCGTCAGGAATGTTTTCTTGGTCCTATATATCAACACTTTGCACTTCAGAGGCACAGGAAAGCCAAGCTTGCGCCAAAAGCGGAGAAGTACTCCTCGTACAGAGAAAACCGGCTGTGGTAGTTTGACATGGGATGGTGTGACCTCGAACACTTTTTCCACAGCAACTCCATCAGTGTCTGAATGCAGAACTGCAAATTTCTCCAAAATTGTAGGATTAGCAGCTGCACAAGAGAAAATGAACCGTTGTTAATTTGCACTCTATGGGACGTCTTAATTACAGTCATCCTCACTTGTGCAGATCCAGTGTGGCAGATAGACCTCATCAAACTGCCCATCAGTAACTGTGATGTCCAGTAGGGGGCCTGCGGGCATGCACTGCAGGGACTCCATTGTGTGATCGTGGTCCCACCATCTGCCAAAGCGGTACTTGAAGCTCAAAAGTGAGTCCTTACAAATCCAACGAAAGCCTGAGACACTGCACTCAAATTTACCTGGTACAGAAGAGAAGCTGGTGTGGGACACCAGGTCATTATAGTTAATGATAACGTTTGAAAAAACATAAATGAAATCAAACTTTTAAAAGAAAAAACAGTAATAATTGAGTGAATGCCTAAAGTATTTACACGTTATTCCTGTTTCATCCACCCTATTATTTTGACATGCATCTACTTCCACATAATTCATGCGATTCACGTCATTCCAACTTGAAAATTCATGTATTGCGGGCTATTGTTTTTCTCATTTCAAAAATTCACAATATTCCCAGAATTGAAAATGTTCAACCCCCAAAAATCCTAATTCATTATCAATGGGACATTCAACAAAACAGATTCCCATCGTTCCCAATCGCTCAATCGATTTCCCTTAGGAACAATTTTGAGCTTGCCGAAAATTCCCACTGACCAAAAATTCAACATTTTCACCAGTAAAATTTCCACGGAAAAAATTCCCCATTCATTCCTAATGACACATTCAACAAAATGGATTCGCATCATGATTCACATTTGAAATCAGAAACAATCAGGGTGCACTAAGTGTTGAAAATGTCTTTTACCTGTACCAGGTAACATCACCGTCATGGCTCACTTCCGGCTCTTTTTTAATCCATTCATCCTTGGCAACTGTTGCATTTTCAGTGCACCACTTCACCTGGTTGTAGGAATGAACATGCAATTAAGTTCCATGTTGTTTGGATTCTTCATAGAATTTCTTTCTGGGGTCACGTCAGGAATCCCAATATGGAGGAAGACAATCAACATTTTGTATAAGATGTACTTACTGTCACTATTTCAAAGTATTTGTCGCCCTCCATCAATGATGACTCAGTTTCCCTGGAAGAGGTTGAGTATAAAAATAAATGAAGCTTACACACACACACATCACAGTCACATGCAAAACTTAAGAGACTTACATTTTCACTAAAATGGTGTGTATTTCATACGGCATCCACTCCCGTAGGATGGTGTAGAAGATCTGTTTTTGTTCCACAGATTTCAGATTATCGATGACTTTGGACATCTTTTCCTTGGGGTTGTGGATGGCTTTGATTTCATCACTTACAGAAACCCCCCTCGCGTTGAGATCGTGTATTATAATGTCAACATCTTCAACCATGTCGATCAGCATGTCTTTATATTCATCAACGAGGCGGCACCCTGTGGAAAAAAAGGAGACAAGGTTTACAAATTAAATGTGAATAATTTGTGATCAAAATAGCAGTAGTAGTTTGTATTGGCCTGATTCACTTCAGATCTGTACTTGTTGAAACAGGTTTGATTTCAAATTGTTAACGTTATTGCTGGTGGATATATTTTTTGTACTCTTTTGTGACCTCCTGGATGAGTTATTACATTCTTAGAGTCATTTTTGTTGGACGACCACCCCTAGGATTGTTCATATTTGTTCCCTGTTTTCACTATTTGTGGATATGGGCTCAGTATGGCTTGCCTTAAACCTTGAAAATGGGTTTGTAATCGTTTCCAAACTGATCGACTTCAATCACTTTTTTGTTTGTTCTTAAATTACTTTGGATTATAACATTATAGTGTATGTTTCTTTTTGATATCTTTTCTCCTCTCTCTTTGTCTAATATGTAGTGATTTCTTCATTTAATTTTAAAATCACCATTTACAAACGGTATTTTTGTCAAAACTAGCTTGATGATCAGAAGCATTTAGATGTGGTACTATGTAATGAGAAACTTAGGAAGGAGGAAAATACATTTTCACAAAATTGTATATAATAAACACCTGAACAGGACACATTGTGAATAAAATGGTACAGTGGTAACAAGATGGGTGTGTCTGGTTGATAAAATATAGGCATATAATGGTTAAACATGGTCGCCAAGGAAAGCTACAACTCACCGTACAGTTGAGGTTCTAAAAGCCTCAAGTGAGATGTCATCCTCCTGCGTGCTGCTTGACCTTTGAGGTTGACTAAATAATTCAGATGGAATGCCATACTTCTGATATCAGAGTTTGAAGACATTATCGTACTTCTATCCACAGAACTCATGATATGATCCTCTTCAAGACTGTTCATCAGCCTAAACAAAAGTTTCCGGGACACGTACTGAGGCCTTTTAAGCACTGGAGACTCTGTAAACTCTTTGTCGACAACCTCTTCGACCGCAGCTTGTCCACTGGAATGGCCAGCTGAAAAACAATGCAAACAGACAAAAATTAGGTCAGTTATCCCAGAAAAGGAAATCATGCCTCTTGTACTTAGTCAAAAAATGGCTCTTATTTTATCGCTCTGGACTTAAAAAATGATGTCTGCAACGATCCTGTTGATTGGAATCAGCTTGTGTTGGAAGTGAGAAATCTCCAAAACCTGCAGAACTCCGCCCCTCGAGGACAGAGATTGCCCACCTCTGGGCTAGACACATTTCAGTCGGTTTGTTTTGTTAAAATCGATCGCTGCAACGGATAAATTGCAAAGTTCCGAGTCTGTCCAAGCGACAGGATTGGTTGATGATCGTATCCTTTCAGAGTGTGTACATACCAGCTCCAAGCTCACCCCGCTCACCCATTGCAGAGCTTCCAGTTATTTTGAATGGAAAATCAGATACACTGGGAAGGCCAGCTGAAAAACAATGAAAACAGACAAAAATTAGGTCAGTTATCTCAGAAAAGGAAATCATGCCTCTTGTACTTAGTCAAAAAATGGCTCTTATTTTATCGCTCTGGACTTAAAAAATTATGTCTGCAACGATCCTGTTGATTGGAATCAGCTTGTGTTGGAAGTGAGAAATCTCCAAAACCTGCAGAACTCCGCCCCTCGAGGACAGAGATTGCCCACCTCTGGGCTAGACACATTTCAGTCGGTTTGTTTTGTTAAAATCGATCGCTGCAACGGATAAATTGCAAAGTTCCGAGTCTGTCCAAGCGACAGGATTGGTTGATGATCGTATCCTTTCAGAGTGTGTACATACCAGCTCCAAGCTCACCCCGCTCACCCATTGCAGAGCTTCCAGTTATTTTGAATGGAAAATCAGATACACTGGGAAGGCCAGCTGAAAAACAATGAAAACAGACAAAAATTAGGTCAGTTATCTCAGAAAAGGAAATCATGCCTCTTGTACTTAGTCAAAAAATGGCTCTTATTTTATCGCTCTGGACTTAAAAAATTATGTCTGCAACGATCCTGTTGATTGGAATCAGCTTGTGTTGGAAGTGAGAAATCTCCAAAACCTGCAGAACTCCGCCCCTCGAGGACAGAGATTGCCCACCTCTGGGCTAGACACATTTCAGTTGGTTTGTTTTGTTAAAATCGATCGCTGCAACGGATAAATTGCAAAGTTCCGAGTCTTTCCAAGCGACAGGATTGGTTGATGATCGTATCATTTCAGAGTGTGTACATACCAGCTCCAAGCTCACCCCGCTCACCCATTGCGGAGCATCCAGTTATTTTGGGGGGAATGAGGAATACTGACTACCACCACCGAGGGTATGGAGGAGGGATATTACTTTTCACACATGCTTGCCGCCTGTACGTTGGGGTTCACCCCGGTAGACGAGAGGGTAGCCTCCCTGCGCCTTCGGGTGGGGGGGACGGGTCCTGACTGTTGTTTATGTATACAGTATGCACCAAACAGCAGTTTGGCGTACCCACCCTTTTTGGAGTCCTTGGAGGGTGTGCTGGAGAGCGCTCCCTCTGGGGACTCTCTTGTTCTGCTAGGGGACTTCAATGCTCACGTGGGCAATGACAGTGAGACCCGCGGGGGCTTGATTGGGAGGAACGGCCCCCTGATCTGAACCTGAGTGGTGTTCTGTTATTGGACTTCTGTGCTCGCCACGGATTGCCCATAACGAACACCATGTTCAAACATAGCGGTGTCCATAAGTGCACTTGGCACCAGGACACCCTAGGCCGCATTTCGATGATCGACTTTGTCCCACTTTTGTAGTGTCATTTGCGGCCGCATCTTTTGGACACTCGGGTGAAGAGAGGGGCGGAGCTGTCAACTGATCACCACCTGGTGGTGTGTTGGCCCCAATGGTGGGGAAGATGCCGGTCAGAACCGGCAGACCCAAACGCATTGTGAGAGTCTGCTGGGAACGTCTGGCGGAATCCTCTCGCTGAAAGAGTTTCAACACCCACCTCCAGCAGAACTTCTCTCTTGTCCCGAGGGAGGCGGGGGACATTGAGTCAGAGTGGGCCATGTTCCGCGCCACCAATGTTGAGGCGGCCGATCGGAGCTGTGGCCGTAAGATGGTTGGTACCTGTCGTGGCGGAAAACCTTGAACCCGCTGGTAAGGGATGCCGTCAAGCTGAAGAGGAGTCCTATCGGGCCTTTTTGTCCTGTGGGACTCCAGAGGCAGCTGACAGGTACCGACCGGCTGGCCAAGCGGAATGCAGCTTCGGCGGTCGCTGAGTCAAAAACTCGGACATGGGAGGAGTTCGGTGTGGCCATGGAAGACGACTTCCGGATGGCTTGGAAGAAAATCTGGTCCACCATCCGGCGTCTCAGGAGAGGAAAGCAGTGCACCATTAACACTGTATAGTGGAGATGGGGTCGTGGGTCGGTGGGGAGAATACTTCGAAGACCTCCTCAATTCCACCGACACGCCTTCCTTTGAGGAAGCAGAGTCTGGGGACTCTAAGGTGGGCTCTCCTATCTCTGGGGTCGAAGTCACTGGTGGTTGGAATAAATGAATAGTGAATAAATTTAAACGTGATTTCATATAATATGTCATATTTTCTTTTTGATTTTTATCAATGACTTTCAGTTGTGCATGTACAATATTTCGAACTTTTTTTTTACAACACAAAATCCACAACTTTCCATATTGTGGGCCCTGTTTTATCAAGAGTTAAAGTCGATAATTTTATTTTAAGTCCATTCACTTTGTACAGGCTTATAATTCAAATCAATCATATTTTTATTTTCAATGATAACTCTTGATAAAAGGTCGAAGGCTGCATTGTGCAGTCCTACCTACTTCAAATCGTGTTATTTTACTTTACTTTGCACAACAATGAACTGTTATTTGCTTCCCAGTCCTCTCGATTGACTTTCACTTCCCACAATTTCCTCCTGTGGGTTTCCAGTGAACCAACGCATCATAATAGCGGTGCCATGCTGAGCAACAAGGCATGATTGGAACATGAAAGTGGAAACACCCATCGCAAAACACTATGAAATCCTAGCAGCAGGGTAACAATATGTGTCCATATGTCAGCTGAGCAGCAGTTGACCAACCACAGCAGAGTAGGCCAAACTCTCTATCTACGACTCTGGCATGTGTGGCACCACACTGCCCCTAAGAGTTTAATGCACGTACAGCAAAAAAAAAAAAAAAAGCAGATTTAATGGTGGCTCAGCAAAATTCATTGAGTAAAACAGAACAAGACTTACCAGAAATCCTCTTCCCCACCAGTCCACTGCCGCGATCGACGGGGCTGAAGATGCTGAAGCCTTTTGCTAAAAACATGCAATTTACAGATGTTATTCTAGGACTGGGTTCACGTACGGTAACTTTATAATCTAATTCACGCAGTTACATTAAGAGTTATTCTTAATGTCGAGCTGTTGACAGTGATGTAAATTATAATAAATGCTTACTTTAAAACAAAAAGTACCAACCAAGGTTTATTCTTTATTTTGATTGATTGGCTTACCAACAACTAGAATGGAGGATGGAAGCTTAGTACATGATTAGGTACAGTGTTCCCTTGTTTCTCGCTGGTTCATCTTTCGCGGCCTCGCTGTTTTGGGGAAAACCCCATCACAAAACACAACGAAATCTAGCAGCAGGGTAACAATATGTGTCCATATGTCAGGTGAGCAGCAGTTGACCAACCACAGCGGAGTAGGCCAAACTCTCTATCTACGACTCTGGCATGTGTGGCACCACACTGCCCCTAAGAGTTTAATGCACTGTAAGATTATATTATAATTTGTAATCTTTTGCGTGTTCGAATAAATCAAAAATGAGATTCTTGTGAAGGGGGTCCTTGCAAGGATGATTTATTACAGAGATCTCCGGTCACACAATTGAATACCACCAAAAGTGTGTCATCCAAGAATGTGTGCCTCGTCCATGAGACACAGCCCTTTATTACAATCAGAGTTTGTACAGAAAACGCCTCTTCTCCTCCCATCAAATACGAAAAACAGATTACATTCTCACAGTATGCTATGTTGATCTTTCATATTTAGACAAAACAGGTTCTCAGTGTGCTAGCTTGTACTTTCTTCCCAAAACAGAATCTCAATATGCCAGTTTGCACGTTCTCAAAACAGAATCTCAATATGCCAGCTTGCACTTTCTCAAACAGGACAAGGGAAAGGGAATTTAGACGTAACAAGATAACAGATAGGTTAAGGTCGAGTTATATTGAATAACCTTATTTCACCTGCTCTACACATCTATAACTAAATTCAAAATAGTTAAAATATAAAATAAAGAATTAAAAATGTTAACAGCACGTACAGCAAAAAAAAAAGCACATTTAATGGTGGCTCAGCAAAATTCATTGAGTAAAACAGAACAAGACTTACCGTATTTCCCGTAAAAGGCGGAAATGGCGCCAGTGATGCCGCTGAGGCCGCTGAAGCCTTCTGCTAAAAACATGCAATTTACAGATGTTATTCCAGGACTGGGTTCACGTACGGTAACTTTATAATCTAATTCACGCAGTTACATTAAGAGTTATTCTTAATGTCGAGCTGTTGACAGTGATGTAAATTATAATAAATGCTTACTTTAAAACAAAAAGTACCAACCAAGGTTTATTCTTTATTTTGATTGATTGGCTTACCAACAACTAGAATGGAGGATGGAAGCTTAGTACATGATTAGGTACAGTGTTCCCTTGTTTCTCGCTGGTTCATCTTTCGCGGCCTCGCTGTTTTGCTGATTTTTTACAGCATGACTTTTGGTTTATTTGTTTTTTTTTTACAGTGTATGCACGCGCCGTCCATTGCCGCCGTCAGACGGCTCAGCGTGCCGCCTGCCACCCGCCCCATGGTTCACGCAGGCCCGCTCGACTGGAGCGCTTGAGTAGAGTTTCGGGGGAACCGCAGCAATCCGGTCCCGGTCAAAATGGGTTTACGTGTCCTGCCTCGTATCTTCCTTATTAAAATTAAGATTGTCTGCCCCGAACCAGTCGTGGCCTTTTGAAAATCCTCGGTGTCCTGAGTCCCGGAGATAAATGGCCGACAAAAGATGGATTTTTACCCAGGATGGGAACCACCACCGGCGGGTTACGTTTTTGAAACCCATTATTCTTCTAAATGTATGCTAGCTTTTATTGATTGATAGAAAGCCTACATTGTTAAGATATTTTCAATTATTAACGGTTAATGCAATGATGAACTTTTTCTGTCTGAATTGAAATGCCTGACTGCATTTAAACGCATCACTGCTCGCCGAACCCTGTCAATGTTTACGCTCCCGTTAGTGGCTAGTTGCCAACACCGTTGACTTGTGTCGTATCATACAATGACAGACTAATTAACTTTCTTAGCGTCTTTAATTGGCAGTTAAATATCCTTTCGAGGTGGCGTTGTGTTGATGTTGGAAGTCGACTGTCGCGTGAGGACGAATCAAGTCGGTGGCCTTGACGCCTTCCACGGGCAATTGCATAGATTGCATGTATTACTTGGAAGGCTTTTCTTTTTGAAGTTGGCCTCCGCAGCGCGTTCTGCCGATGTACGACCCGAACCGTGGCGCTTGATGCATACGGATCACGGCTCAAAGATGAGCCATTGCACCACTCATTAAAACGTGTATTCGCTCCGTGCGACTGGTTTAATTTTTTACCAGCACAGGCTGTACAGTTGGCCGCATTTGCGGGTGAATTGGTCGTACTGTAGGGCCCTGCTCCTTTGTAGAGAAATCTTTGTTGGCAACTTGGCAAGCACCGCTGTGAGAAGTCTCTTAAAGTCAAAGTACCACTGATTGTAGGACCCGACCGATTAATCGGTCATTAATTATAATCGACCGAATAGCGTAAAGTAAGTTTGTATAATGTTTTGAAATTAATAGTGGCTCAACATGTCTTCCTTTTTAGTAGAACTCTGTTTGTCATGTGTACCAGACAACGTGTGCTTTTGTGCATCTGTCTAGCTTTGCATTGCTAATAAAGGTTGTGCTCGAACCCTGTAGCAGAACTGTCCAACTATGTGAGAGTAGAGAACGACCATTCAGTCATTTACAACGCAAATAACATTTCGACCTGATAGAGCGACCTGCAGATTGAAATAAATGTGAGAGCAGACAAGCAGAGCGTTTTTTATTTATTGATATATAATTCTATTTATTTATATATTTATTTTTGTATTTATTTTGACACTTATTTTTGTTTTGTTTTTTTATCTCATTTTTTTATATATACGGATATATATTGTTTTTAATTTCGATTTATGTTTTATAATTGTTTTTTTAATTCTATTTTTATATACGTTTTTATTTTCACTTATTCATTCATTTATCTATTTAGCCATTTGTTTATTTTTCATTTTGGCAGTTTTGATCCTCCATCGTCAGAAACTCGCATCTATTTGTTACCCGCCTTTCCCCAGCCTCCGGAAAGAACAACATCTTTACAGTAATATACATACATTATGTAACTTATGATCTCAGGTTTGGGATAGGTGTGACACTGGTTTGGTCGCCGTGTAGATGTTTGATGTTGCTCGCGCTGCTCCAAGAAATGCTCAGGAGTTTGTGTGATTGCTCAGACGCATGGATGATTAGTAGGGACATTAGCTGTACATATACTTTCTGTTTTTGTGTACTGTTTTAAAATAGGGGGCGGGGCCACTACATTTTCAACATGTTAGACTCGTAGTTAGGCTATCGAAAGTGAAAGCAAACTTATTACCCCCGCCCAATTCGCAGTTTTTTGGTTGCGCTGTTGGTTATTCGTCGTTGTGTATAGAAGATAAACGTCAGAAATAGTACCTGAACCTTGAACCCCTTCTATGGGGTCACCAATCACCCTGAGCGAAGCAACGATAGCTTTGCGAGCTTCATCCTCGCCCAGCGAGGAAGTCAAGTCAGTGAGCAGCTCCTCTCTCGTGCTGTAGGTCCCCTCCTTCAACGACCCTTGGCTCACTAGTTGCCTACACAGCTTCTGGAAGGTATCGAATGACAATTCTGACAGTATTTGATATACTGAATGTAAACTTGAAGCCATCGTTTCGTTTCTCACAAACGTCGTCGAGTAAAAGTATCCGCAGGAACTCTTCAGACCGTTGCGGAAGTTTGTCCCGAGAGGGCGGGGCCGAGGTGGTGGTGGTGGGCGGGAAATCAATCGTCTTGCCCTCAGAGTTATAGATTACAAATTACAATCTGTTCAAAATTCTTTGTGTATAAACCGGTTCTTGCAGGGCTCCGTCCGTCATTATGAAGGGGGGGTAGTTCTGAATTAGATCCACATTATGTTTCAATCAAATAAAATAATACAGTGAACATGCTGTCAACATATTTCATGTAAAAAAAAAAAAAGAAAATTATTTTGAATTTTACTGTCTTACCAACCAACACATTATAGTACCTTACTGCAGTAAAATACTGTAATCAGAAATGAAAAAATATACATATAATAAAATACAGTAAATAAATGTATATAAATTGACAGTATTAGACTGGAAATTATAAATCCAATAACATACTGTACAAAATTATAGTATTTTACTTTTACACAATAACTGTTAGTAATATACTGTGATTTTTACAGTAACGAGTTTTACAGTTTAAAAGTTTTTAATTTGCGAGACTTTTCCCACCATCTTAGCGTGGGAGTTTAGGGGCTGCTTGATATGTCTATCGCAGGCCTCATTATGCTAAGAGTGTGTGGTCGAAGGATTACAGTTGGGAGGCTGTTTCATCACTTCTGAACAAGAGTTTAAAATTTGGAAATATTTGTATAATAAAGCAATAAAAAGGCCATGAACCATAAGACTTTATTATAAAATACATTCATTTAGATAAAAGTATACATACTGTGTAAATTCAAATAATTCCATGCCATTAAAATAGGATTCACATGTATTTTGGTGCATAAAAGTATACAGTAGTCTTTTTCCATTTCTAAACATTCCAATAAATCTCATTAGAATTATGCAAAACGGTGATTCTCATCACGTGCTATTTTAAAGAAAATAATAATAATAAGGAACTTTCAGTTTTCGTTGATTATGGCGGCGCTAGGGGTGTAAACTGCCGAGTACCTGGCGATTCAATTCCATACCGTTTAATCACAATACGGATCTATAAATTGATTATTGCGGAAAAAAATTAACTCAAATTTAGAAAATACTTATCAGTAAACTTGTGCATGTACTCTGTAAGATTTGTATGAAAATATATTTATTTATCTGAAAATCCAGGCTTATAACTGAGCCACTGCATTTAACAAACAGGTTGCAGTCTGTTTCATGTTTGAACAGCACTGAAATAAAAATATTAAGGCTTAAAATGTTTCAGTAATATAACATTTTTCCATACTTAATGTGTAAATCCGAACCCTAAGTAAGACGTTTTGTTTAATATTTCCATAAAAAACTGATGGTCAAAAATCGATTCGGCCGCATATTGAATCCATTCCATAATTGCACGCTGTAAAATCGCAATATATTGACAAATTGATTTTTTCTAACTATATATATATATATATATATATATAATTTTAATATTGAACCCCAACCCCCCCTGGTAAATAGGTCAATATTTTTTAAACTTATTTATTTATTTTATTTATTTATACATAATAATAATAATATGTGTGCAGGCCCATCTGCAAGCTGCCCATCACTGCTGTAGAATGTTAGGAGTATCTTTTTTTTAAATATACTGTATATATAAAAAAAATATATATATCAAACAGTGACACTGAAATACTATACAGTACTAGCTAAATTAACACAATTTACTAGCTTATCCCTAATATAACTTAAGGGACTTTCATTCAACCACATGGCTGAAATGACACAAATTCTCTGTATTTATCAGCTGTGTGTTTCAATTTGCCTCCGGTAATTCTTTGTGACATTTTGTTAGTGGCAAGATGTTGAACAAGAACGGCGCTGTAGTGGTGATGTACACGTTAGTGAAGAATGCAGCTCACCTGGAGGAGGAGCACGTTTATGTTTCACTTGGCTGTGTGACTGACACGCTGAAATCTGCGCGAGGCCGCGTTGGCACTTGCCAGTGCTTCAACGAGAAACGAGCATATCTGCGGAAGGCCGGCCACGCCTGTTTTCGTCATGCGGTTGCCTTCCTGACACCTTTTCATTCACCATAATGTCTTTCGCTGGGAAATACGAGCTGGAGAGTCAGGAAAACTACGAAGAATTCCTCAAAGCAATTGGTATTGGATTTCTTCTTTCATCAACCTACAAATATCCGCAATATCATCTTTGTTAAATGTCCGTATTTTGGATTTTTCTGCCAAAGGACTTCTCAGTGCCAAGACTGACAGCAAAATCCAGACAGAAGTTCTTCAGGAAGGGAATAACTTCACGTGGACTCAAACGATCCCCAACTGGACTTGGTCTAATAAGTTCACCGCCGGTCAGGAATGTGAGCTGCTGACAATGACGGGCTCCAAATTCAAGGTGAGTCCAGATCTTTTGTGGCATGGGTTTGCCGCGGCTGTGAACGCAGTTTGGATTTGGAATTTCAATTACCATAACAGGAAAGTTCTTGATGTAGAAACAAGTGTGTTGCTTCTTGCAGGCGCCCGTCAGGATGGAAGGTGGGAAGATTTCAGTACATTTCCCACAGTACCTCTTTGCAGCTGAGATGGTGAACGATAAGTTGGTCATGGTGAGTGAGTAGCATTCATAATCACATGACTGGAGGCCCTGACACTAAAACCCCAGATGAGCTAAATGGGACATAAAATGCCAAATGGACTTCATTTTGGGAATATTTCTGAAAATTTGACTGTAAGCCGCATTGATATCTACGACTTCATTTTGCTTCTTTAACTCATTCACTGCCATTGACGGCTATAGACGTCCAAAAATCATTTGAACTATTTCTATCAGTTAAACATTTTTTCCCACTTTTGTTAACAAGAGTATGAAAACCTAGATTTTTTTAAATTGTACATTTAGAACAGATATAAAATGTGTTATTAATTGTGAGTTAACTAGTGAAGTCGTGCGATTAATTATGATTACAAATTTGAATCGCCTGACGACCCAAATTTTTTATAATGTATTCTTCTTCTTTTTTTTACTCATTCATTGCCATTGACGGCTATAAATTCATTCATTCACTCATTCATTTATACTATTTCTATTAGTTTAAAAAAACAACAACACTTTTGCTAACAAGAGTATGAAAACCTAGAATTTTTTTTATGTACATTTAGAACAGATATCAATTTTGTGATTAATCGTGCGTTAACTAGTGAAGTCATGCGATTAATTACAATAAAAAAAAATAATCGCCTGTTGCCCCTAATTTTTAATTATCTTTATTTTTTATGAATTTATGGCAGTGAATGAGTTAAGGTATCCGAAAGAATGGTGTAGATGTCTTAACTTACGAGGTTGCAGGAATCTACTATTTGTCTACCGTGCGCCTTTTGACTCTCGATAAATACATTTGACTTGAGTCTATACGTTGCTTTCCTTCTTCATACGCTTGTGTTCCAGAAGTGCATCACACCGGGAGAGAAGGGTGTGACTTTCACAAGAGTGAGTAAGAGGATGACCGACTGCAAGACCCAACACGCTTGAAAAGAAGTGAGGCTGTACACAGACGGATCAGAAGTTTGTTGCCTCCTTAAACGACTGAGGCGAGACAAATAATGTAACTACACAAACCCAGATTGACTTCAAATGTCGTTTCACATTTCAGTGTAAATGACACAAAACCGTTATCGCGGCATTTGTGTTTGTAGTCAATAAAAATATCACTTTACTCATTCGGAGTCAGTGATTTTCATGAAGTCACTAAAAGTTACTCATGCAACGGTGTGAATTGGCTCAGCAGCTCAAAATATACTCAAATATCACTTGCTATTTTTCAGGGTACCAGTGTTGGGTAGTAACTAGTAGGGGTGTGCCCAAAAATCGATTCTCATAAGAATCGTGATTCTCATTTAAAATCGATTTTATTTAAATTATTTTATACGGTCTTGCCTTCGTCTGTGTGTGCCTTTATTTGGAGTGCTGTTCATGTTGTACCCGGTTTGGCCACTGAGGGGCAGTTTGGTTCGACGCGGTCTGATACGCTGTTAAGTTGTAGCCACATTAGAGAGTAAAAGGAAAAAAGTCCCGTTCAAGTTATTACAATAAAAGTTGTTTTTTTGCAGCGTGGAGCCGTTCTTTTGAGTGATAAAAGTGCCGCAAGTAGCACGCTAATTAGCATCAGCGAGTCAGACTGGAGTAGATCATTACAATTCCTTGCGCATCTATAGATTGAAGCAAAAATCATTGCCAATCAAATCCTTTTGAATCAAAAATCGTTCTTAATCAAAAATCAATTCTGAATCGAATCGCACACCCCAAAATCTGTATCGGATTCGGCAGTCATGGAGAGTCAAGGCAAGACGAGTTTTTCGACGTTGAAATGCGCTCATTACTTTACTTAAGTTGAGCAAAAATTACCTTTTTTTTTAAGTAACTAAAGAGTTACTTTTAATAGTAACGCATTACTTTTTTGTGTAAGTAATCATCAGAGTAATTGAGTTACTTTTAAAATGAAGTAACTAATAACTGTAACTAGTTACTATTTTTTAGTAACGAGCACAACACTGGTTATTACCGAGGTGAGTTGGGAGAGCTCTGCACTTGCTACTAGCTCCTTAGCCAATAATGCTAATGCCAATTGTATTTCTTAGTGCGGTGAAACTGCCGAGCAGGCCGTCTGACATGACATGACATGACATGACATGACATGAACTCCACACCACACTTACACTTACACTTATGTACACCACAAAAACTTTGCCACATTCCAAGAAGATTAAAAAAAAAAGTGCAGTGGAACCTCCAACCGCTAAAACCGACTATTTGGAGTGGAACATTTTCCGCTTATTATATATGTATGTCATATATATTTATCCCATACCAATTCAAGTACTCAACTCTTGATTAGTCACCGATACCAAGTACTTTTGATACCTAAAAAAAAAAAGGCTTTCGCCTTTAAAACCCAAAAACGTCTAAATACGTTTTTTAAAATACTTTGTCCTTCACTCCCCAAAACGTTTTGTTTTATGTTTCAGCATACAGATGGCTTTGATATAGTTTCTGACATAGAGGTCATTTAATGATAGATATTACAAAAAACGGCCAGCAGGTGGCAGCAGAGTATAAGAGCTCAACCAGTGCCACGTTGCAACAAGCTCTTGTTGCCAGTGTTTTTAACAGGTTTGTGAATAATAATGACAATTGGCTACAGTATATTCTAATGCCAATTGCTGAAAAACAGAAACAGACTCTCTCTTCCTGCTGAAAGAATCTTTCTTTTGTTAGGTTCCACGTTTTTTTATAGCAATAGAACACAATAGTCTGTGGGCCTTGCAAAATTAGTCAAAATCCAGTAAAACAGACGAGAGAAAAGGGGGCTGCTTCAGTGAAAATGGCTGGGAGGGAATGAGTATGATTGGACAGGGGAAGTTTGGAGGGAGGGAGGTAGAACCTCCAGAGAGATCCTATAATATGTGACAATAGCAAAATACACAGACCAATAAAGATGCAGACACATAACTTGTTAAATTATTTTACTTTTTAATCATTATTGCAATAAGATTTTTAAAATGTATTCATATTACACCACTACTTTCTTGCTAATCATCTTGTTGGTAATCCCACCCGGAATGGAATTAATCTGCAAGAAAGGACAGACAATAAATTGGCGTCTTCACCGAATAATTCACGAGTGTAAATGTGCGCGTGCTCACCTCGGTTAATTTATCACCAGATACCTCAGCAGTGTAAACATATTTGGGGTACTGGATCTTGATTTTGCCTCCGTCCAAATTGATGGTGGTCTTTTTAGTGAACGAGGACACGTTAGGTGTAGAAGGGGAATGAAATGAATGGTTGATGGAATTTTACCTTGAATGTTGTGCCATCCAGATCATCGATTTCCGCCTCCTTGCCGAGCAAGAACGTGTTGGTCAGAGATTCATTCCCAAAAAACTTGGCAATCCTGATGAAATCTTCCTGATAGAGGTCCGTCACAATATCTTCATTTTCCAACTCCACCTGAGACGCCCCTGCACAGAAAATGACATCAATCAGTCCCTCTTTTTTTCTTTTTAAATGAATCAGCATTCACATGTTTCTTACCAATCGCCTCCAAGAACTCTTTGTAGTTCTCCCGACTCTCCAGCACGAATTTTCCGTTGAAAGACATGATGAAGACTTGTGCTCTGCTGACTGCTGTCCACAAGCTTGCCGCAACCGTTTTTATGCTCCACCGTCATGTGTTCTGTTAGCTTCATGCAAAACATCAGGCGGGTCCAGACTGCCTCACACAAATCCATGGAAATCATCTCATCGTCTCCAGACAGTTTTTCAGCTTCCAAAGCAAATTCCGCATTTTGAAAAGTCGTTTGCATTTTGGACGATATCATGATGTTCTCTCCGCACTTAAGTTTGACAGTTTCGACTTGTTTCTCAGCGAAATGTGCACATGTGGTTAGGTGGGGAGAACCCACCGATGTTGATTCCCTCAATTTGACATGTTAGAGTTGCTCAATATACGGTAACAAAATACTGTTTATTATGGGACTGCTGAGCGGAGCAAGCAGGCACACATTACTATCCTACCTAGGAAATGGGTTTATTATTGTAGATTTTTTCCGCAAAAATGCGGCCCGTACCGTAGATCGCACCGGGACAAATGAGGTATCAAACGATGCGGCTCGATCTGACTCGGTGCGGCATTACTTTTCTAGGAATTCCGACTTACCATGGCGACGCAATTCCCAAAAAAGTCCCCCAAAAAGTCCCATAGGAATGAATGGGAAAAGGAAAGACAAAATCACACATCAAGCGCCTTTTTCCAAGACACGCTGCGCGCGCATACGTTATCCGACCGATATGAATTTTAGCTCATTTTGTAGCAATTTTTCCCATCTTTAGCTCAGTGTCAAAAAAAATTTTAAGGAATGAAAGCTCTCCCCCCTGTGCAGGTTCAAAGACAGTGAGTGAAATAGCCTTCTAACATTGGTGTGTATTGCAAAGGCTTCAGTGGAGCAATTAGGCTTTGAGTGGCGGGAACCAAAAAATCTATTTCCAAAAGTTTCACTTCAACTCGTCACCATGGACACAATCTTTGCTCACTAGACATCAAATTCGCAAGCGTCTTCTTTCAGACAAACTAACTTTTATTTGGCTAAGGTGTCATTTAGTACCTTTATTTTCACTTTAAGCGAGGAGAAGTCGGACTTTTTGCCTATCTTTAGTTTTCAACCTGCTCTCATTTGGTCATTTGTCATCCGATTAAGAAAATAAGAACATGCTCGCGTTCCCCAAACCCTTGCCGTTCTAACGAGCCATTTCTTGAATCTGCATCTTGAACCGTTAAGTCGTGAGAGGCTTTTGTTCGAGGTGTGCGTCTCTCATTCATTTCAGTTGAATGTGGGTGCGTGACGTCTCTCCAGTATGTTAAAGTTCCAATGCGTGTGCGTGAATGTGCATGTTTCTTAAAGGGACAGTAAGATACTTTTAGTTTATGTTGAATATGGTTAACTTCCACATTTCTTGACCGATTCCAGTCGTTTGAATTTTAAACTGTTCAGCTCATTTACATTTATTTAAATACATTTTCAAAAAAAAAAAAAAAAACATTATTATTATTATTTTTAATTTATATTTTTTTAATTAAATGGAATGGACTGCTATTTAAATACAGTTTTTTTTTTAGCTATTACAAGTGCTACTACTAAAAGTCCTACTACTATACTACTACTTCTATTGCTACAAGTACTACATACATGCACCTTTCCACCTTGCAAGAGTCAGCAGTCCCATTCAAAATTTCCGCGGGAATTTTTCTAGTTGTAGATACAATGGAAAAGGCTCTATCGTATTGTTCGACTGTTAGCTTCTTCTGCATCTGGCAGAAACGGCTCCATTTGTTCTGGACATCTTTGGCATTCATTAAATAGTTTTACAAAAGTAAAACTATAAAATAATAATTTTACAGTATGACATAATGTATGGTATATCATTTGCCGTAAATTTGTTCCATGTTATTTAAGTGTATTGACAACGCGTGCATACATCAATCAATATCAAAAGACATGAAAATATATTTTTAAAAATATTTTTAAAATATATATATATATATATATAACATACAATTATGTACTGCATTCCTTGAAAAGAGATTCCACCAGATATTTTTGTCTTAATTTTTATTTCATTTTCTAGTGTAGTATATAAAAACTTTTTTATAACTAAACATAGTAAAGACCCCTGAGAATTGCCATTCACTTCATGTATATCTTTATTGGGATATAAAGTTACTTGTGTAGGCTATAGATATTAATTTTCACCCAAGTCAGACAAACTTCATTGCTGTGATTGTGATGTGTGACATTTTTTAGGTTTTTGCACTTTACTTGAGTATCACTTTTTCTGGCAAATCTTTGTAAAAAAAAAAAAAAAAAAAAATGTTGTTGCTTTTTTTATTGGCAGCATAAATAAAAACAAACTGTTTTTCAAAAACGATCTTTCTAATCTGAAAAACAAGGCCACGTACCCACTGAGGAAGGATATGAGCATCTGTGTGTTAAATTGATTACAATTTATTACAAAAGGGCAAAATGTATTCAATAAATAAAACGGACTGTTCGGGGGGGGGGGGGTTCTATTATCTGTAATAATTTCAGAACGACTTATTTAAAATGCATTGGCTCTCTATGAAATTTCTGATTAGAACTTAGTAGTATTATTCTCACTCGCTAGCAATATCTTATTATTCTTTTCATATTCATAAATACGGAAAACATTTTATATATATAATTAAAATGCATAGTTGTAAAACAATTAACATTTTTAATGAACACAAAACATGCGTGCATTCGTACCCACGTGCCTGTTCTTCCCCACATCAAACGACAGCAAAAATAATACAAATGCTGAAAATTGAAATGTTTGTGTCAATCAACGTAAGCATGTTGTCTACGTAAAGTCAGAATATTTTGTTACAGTGCTTGTATTGATTATGCAGTAGCAATTGTATTTTTTATTTATTTTTTTTTAAAGAGAGATCAATCTTGTTGAAGAGAGCTGCAGTAGCAATTTAAAACCACTTAGAGGCGCTCTCGCTCTTCGCTGAGTCACAACGGGATCATCACGTCTCGATCTATGACGTCAGGTACATATATGATAATATTCGCCAAAACAAAATGTAGAGGAAATGTTATACCTAACATCCCTTCACAGTTCTCTCTCACGCACACACGCACGCACACACGATTGTCTTTGTATCGTAGTGGGGACATCTCGTTGACATAATGCATTTCCTAGCCCCTGACCCCTAACCTGAACCATCCCAACTGGTTGCCTAACCATAACCCCAACCAAAACCCAATTCAAACCTAGACCCTAATACCAAGTCTTGACCCTCAGAAAGAGGTCTGAACTTGTGCGGCCCCCAAAAATGTCCCCACAAGGACAAGTCGGTCACGTCTACAAAATAAAATGGAACTGTAGACTAGTTGATATTTGGAATAAAAATGATTCCTAATTATTTAAAATACACAACTGCTCTTATTAATCCCCTAAATTTTCTTTTCTTATAATCATCTCCCTTGATAACCAGATGGATGGATGAATAGACAGACAGAAAAACACACGTGGACACAGAAACATGTTGAATGCTTGTTTATTAGGTTTTTAATGCATCTTGCATTAAATATTTTTTTTCATATTACTCTACTTCTCTCTTGCTAATCATCTTGTTGGTAATCCCACCCGGAATGGAATTAATCTGCAAGAAAGGACAGACAATAAATTGGCGTCTTCACCGAATAATTCACGAGTGTAAATGTGCGCGTGCTCACCTCAGTTAATTTATCACCAGATACCTCAGCAGTGTAAACATATTTGGGGTACTGGATCTTGATTTTGCCTCCGTCCAAATTGATGGTGGTCTTTTTAGTGAACGAGGACACGTTAGGTGTAGAAGGGGAATGAAATGAATGGTTGATGGAATTTTACCTTGAATGTTGTGCCATCCAGATCATCGATTTCCGCCTCCTTGCCGAGCAAGAACGTGTTGGTCAGAGATTCATTCCCAAAAAACTTGGCAATCCTGATGAAATCTTCCTGATAGAGGTCCGTCACGATATCTTCATTTTCCAACTCCACCTGAGACGCCCCTGCACAGAAAATGACATCAATCAGTCCCTCTTTTTTTTCTTTTTAAATGAATCAGCATTCACATGTTTCTTACCAATCGCCTTCAAGAACTCTTTGTAGTTCTCCTGACTCTCCAGCACGAATTTTCCGTTGAAAGACATGATGAAGACTTGTGCTCTGCTGACTGCTGTCCACAAGCTTGCCGCGACCGTTTTTATGCTCCACTGTCATGTGTTCTGTTAGCTTCATGCAAAGCATCGGGCGGGTCCAAACGGCCTCACACAAATCCATGGAAATCATCCAAGTACAGTCACGTTCATCACTTAGGCAAATCAATCACAAGCTGGTTTCTTCACCCTCTCAATGTCACACCAGAAAATTCTAGCAAGTTCCCGTGCCACAAACTTGGAAACTGCCAGCATTCAACACAGCTTGATAACAACAACAAAAAATCACGGATTAGATCAAATGCTACTTAGCACGAGTCGACTGACGTGTCAAGTGTAAACATTTATGCTTTCAAAATAGACAAGCTGCAAAATTGAGCCAGGATAAAGCCTTAGTTTATTTCGTGCTCTCGTTAGTCTTGTGGGGCTTAAGGATAGAACATTCCCGATTTTAGCCTCCCTAACAAAAGCCAGGGTGAGACAGGGAGGGAAAAAAAATAATGATTATCTGACAAACGACAGATTTCAATTTACAGGCCACAATGTAATGCAAGTGTCATCAATATGGTGCCCACGGGGACCAAGAGTGTAAGATCACTATTAATGATCATGTAGATATTTGAAAATTCAAACATACTAGCAAATATATTGAAATAAATTGCATATCGATATTTACCGTTTCTCTTACCTTTAAACAAATCATAGTGAGGCATCATGAACCTGATCAGTGTCAAGGTAATGTGAGCAAACTTATGTGATCCATAACAAGAGCTGCATCTAAAATACACTCACAACCACAACTGACATGTTTATTTTTCCATGGCACATGATTTTAAAAAAAAAACAAAAAAACACAATTTTACAATTCAGTGTCAACGCAAAACTATTAGTTGATACATTAAAAAAAAAAAAAAAGTAAAAATATAACATGGAAGTTTGCGGTGTGTGCGAGTCAAATCGGCACCAATCGCAAATAAAACACACAGTAACGCGCAAATCTAAAAACAAATACTTCCAGTAACATCTCTCCCTCAAAGGTGGTGGCTGCAATGTGCAACGTAGTCAGTGTGTTTGTACACCGCACTGCCCTCTAGTGGAGATGTAACACCAAGTCAGGTCACGCAATTGTTCCCAACAGAAAAACAGTGGACACAGTAATGGCTGTGTTCAATTCAGTCAGGGAGAAATAAACATATTGCACCTTTGTGGGAAGTCATGAAGAAAGAGCACATTGAAATCGGCATGGTGGTACGATATTCCCAAAAGCAAAACTAAATTCAGAAGGGAATGTGAAACTGTACATACAGTAAGTGAATGAAAAATACCCTTTTATCAGTGGATGAAATAAGTACTTGAATACAAGTCAACCCCAACATTTTCTTTATAATATATTCTATGCAGTCTCATTAGTCTAAACCCCATATTCTGATTTAATATTGCTTTTGTGGAATACGAGTTAAGCAGCACAATAAACCTGTTTATAGCCACTTTTGCCACTTGCTGTCGACTGAAAATGACATCACAGTAGCGCAGAGGTCAAGTAGCGACCAATCACAGCTCACCTGTTTCCCCCCTGAGTTGGGTCATGTGACATTCACAAGCTGGGCTGTGATTGGTCGCTTCTGCTTAACTCGTATTTCACAAAAGCAATATTAATCAGAATATCGTGTTTAGACCCAGGTTATGTGGACTAAAACTAAAATTCAAAAAAAAAATTCATAAATGAAATAAAATAAAAATGCTTTTAAACTAACAAACTACATTTTATTTTTACAAAACTAACTATATAAAACTAAAATTCAAAAAACTATTTCATTACCGAAATAAAATAAAAATGCTTTTAAACTAACAAACTACATTTTATTTTTTACAAAACTAACTATAATTATAGCAAAAATGTCCTTTGTTTTAGTCTTTGGTAATTAATTTAATACATGAGTCTTTGGGGATGATTTTAAAAGTGATTTGAAGTATATTTATATCAATATT
Source organism: Vanacampus margaritifer (assembly GCF_051991255.1). Taxonomy (NCBI): domain Eukaryota; kingdom Metazoa; phylum Chordata; class Actinopteri; order Syngnathiformes; family Syngnathidae; genus Vanacampus; species Vanacampus margaritifer. Next base: position 23,095,783 of record NC_135441.1, on the reverse strand, counting down.
AACGGGAATGGGGTAGATGCCACAAACTTCCGACTTTCACACATCAGCGCCGTTTCCGGTCACTGATGGCCGCGTTCCAACACTCCCCCCCCCCCAACCCCTTGGCGAAAGCGTGCGGGGCGTCTCAACTTTCTGAAAGGTTTCGGACAACTGAGACAGACACGCTACACACTCGCACCCGTCGACGGGAGCGCGCAACCGAGGGACACAAAGGCGGAAGCGCAAGAACTGGGACGCGGCCCAAACAGGAAACGGAAACAAAGCTGGTGTGTGAAAACCAGGAAGTCGGAAGTCCCGCCTCCTCGAGAAAATGTCCCACAGAAGTGACGTCATCTAGCAGCAGCCAATAGAAAAGCACCTTCAGTTGAGGTCGCTCCTCGGCGACAATTTTGCGTGCTTGACTTTTGGCTCGCCGACTTTTTCATTTAACTCAGCCAAAATGCAAGGCTAGGTAAGAAATGCGGTATTTTTTTTCATTTTACCATATAGTGTTTATTAAAAATTGCACACAAGTAATAAATACACTTAAAGGGGAAAAAAACTGCCGAAACTAAAACTAAACTAAAATTAAGCATTTTTTTAAATAACTAAAAAAATCAAAACCAACTAAAATGAAAATTGCCAAACTATAATAACCCTGATTTGGACTAATGAGGCTGCATAAAACATATTGTAAAGAAAATTTGGGGGTTGACTTTCCCTCGTCAAGTTCATCCACGACAGCCGGCTCGAAAATATAACACAGGTTAGGAGGCGAGCATCCATTTGAGGTATCGCCTTGGCTGGCACACGGAATCTGGATGCGTTTAAATTAACAGGAAGTGGAAAATTGGGGGCTTTACAAACATGGAATGCAATTACACGTGACTGGATGCAGATGTTTGTGTGGCCAGCTTTTCTTTTCCTTTTTTTTAAAAAAATGCAGATTTAACAAACATCCTCTTTAGAGGGAATACAGTACACTTTCTAACATCGCTGCTTTAATATATGACGGAATGACGGAGCAGATGTTTATAATGATCAACATTTGTGGGTTAAATGTTTCGAGGATTTTGATTACAGTGAAATGTTGTTTTTAAAAAATAAAATAAAACGCATGGCTGGTAGGTTCTCCCCAACCCTGACTTAAAGCATTATAGCACAACATAAAGGCAAGTGTTAGCTTGTAACCTGAGCCTGAATGACACAAAGGCGTTGTTCTCGGTTGGTATAAAAAAAATAAAAATAAAAGGTTTATAAATAAAAGCTATGGCATGTTCCAATGTAATATTCAAGTAATCTTGTTCAAGTCCCTGATACTTAAGTGGTTCATGTAAACATCATTTAACACAGACGGACGGAACCAGCAGTTCAATCGAAGGCAGCAGCAGCAGAATTTTCTATGTACACGTACACCACTTCCAGGTCTGCTTCCCCGTGCTGGTCCAACTCACATCAAATCTTTAAAACTTGGTTCGCCGTATGTTCGCTGTAAGGCTCGACTTTGGAAGCGGAGAGGAGAGATTCTTAAAGTTTTTTTTTTTTTTTTAAAGCGGGCCAGTGCAGACTTTTTTTCTTTCTTTTTTTTTAAGCTGTCGACCTCACCTGCTGTGCACCGAACAAGGAATTCTTCCGCCCCTCGAGGGGTTTAATGCAGTGAGGAATCCCCCCCCCCCCCCCGAGGGGCCCCTTCAGCCTTGATGCAGCCTACACGTGTTCGCTGACATGCACAGACTGAAAACACAAACAGCCCAAAGTTTGTCCTCACAAAAATCTGGTTATTTTGGTAGAATTTGTCTTTTCAAAAATATATATATAATCAAAACGGCAAAATATCCTTTTTCACAGCTTTGTTATTTTTGTTGTTGTACTTTTGCAAAACTTGGCACCGTCACGTCAGGGTGATGACTTCCACTGGCTCTCTTTTGTCTTTGGACCGCTGCTTGCGTTTGAGATGTCTCTGCGAGAGGGGAGGGATGGCGGGACGCGCCGAAGGTGTTGCCGTGGCGACGGAGAGAGAGGACAAATCCACCAGAGGCACCGGGGACGGCGGGAGTGCCGCGGCGCTCTCCCGCTGCCGTTCTCTCTCCGTCTCCTGGCGTCACCTGTCGAAGCAGCCGGCGGCAAAAGTGTGGTGGGCCCCCAGGTAGCCCCCGGTGTAGGCCACGCTCAGGCAGTGGCGCGCCTCTCCGGCGAGGGCCATCTGAACCGATATGGGGCCCTGGAGCGGCAGCGCGCGAGCTCCGGCCGCCTGGAGGCCGGAGGTCAGACTTGAATAGGAAGGGAAGGCGCCGGCGGCGGTCAGGCAAGAAGCCCCGCTTAGGAGCCCCACCCGGTGGCTCGGGAAAAAGTCCTGAGACACGTTGACCACGGGCCCCAGAGCGGGTGCGTCGGCGAGCTGAGACAGGGAGGGGGAATGTTGGGACAGGTTGGGGAAGCGGTCGGGCTGAAAGAGCAGCTGCGGCGTGGTGGCGGCGGACGAAGACGACGACAGCGGTCTCTGAATGGCCGACGGCGGGGAGAGGTGCGACGTTTGGCCCTGAGGTTGCAGAGAGGAAGCTCGGTGCGAGGGGGTGCACTTTGTTTTGTTGGCCTCTTTGACGTCGTTGTCGTGAGCACTGCGGGGAGGGAAGGCAACACCCGTGTCAATTTCTGGATTCAGAGAAAACAATCAAATGTGTCTTACGGCGTGATGGGCAACTGCCCCCCCGCCCCCCCCCCCCCAAAAAAAAGCCGATAATCAGCCCGTCTTATCATTTGTCAATGACGATCCCACAGGCAGGACCATAAGGAGCCAATTCCAAATCTGTTGCTGTCTGAGTAATTAGCATGTCTTACAGCAGCATGAGTTCAATGCACTGGGTCAGGTGGTCCCACGTGTAGCCGGTCAGTAGATGCAGCGCCGTAGTCCAGCTGGGGGAAATCTGCAGGCAAATGCGCGACGCCGCCACGCAGGCTGCGGCAACTTGGGACGGTCGGAAACTGAGGAAAGTGTGATCTGAACAAAACAAAAGAGCCAAACGCAAAGTTTTGTCCAGGTGTCCGTCCACAACAGTCCGTTAGCATCCCACCCACCTTGCAGCGAGACCTCCAGGAAGTAGTGCGTGTATTTGTCCATGAAAGCCTTGGTTTTGGACAGGGAGGACAGGGGCCAGCCGTTGTACAGATCTCCCTCTTGGACCGAGGCGTTGAGGTAGTAGTCGATGAAGTGGGCCGGCGTGGGCATGCACAGATTCCAGCCGAACGTCTCCAGCAGCAGAAGCTCCATTCGGATCAGATCCTTCTTGTTGAGGACCATGTTTAGATTACACATGAAGCCCAGTGAGTTCAGTTGCTCCAGTTTGGGTACTCTGTCCTCCTTCTCTTCAAATTTGCCTGAAAAGGAGCATAAACATCACAATCAGGGGAAACATCCTGGCGCCGGCTTGGCAATTTTGTTGAACGGCGAGGGGGAGGAGCTGTTATTTATTATGTTACACGGTGACACATGTAAACATGAAACACGTAAACATCATTCACTTATTTATTCATTTTTTTACTAAATTATTAGATGAACTTCAAATTCTAAAACCTTTTTAATTCACCCTTGTTGACACATATCCTTTTTTTTCGAAGGCCCTCAAGGACTTTTCACACTGCGCTTAGCACAGTATGTCGTCAAGCAACCCATTCATCGTACAGCTTTGACGAGAGACGGCTGATCACAAAAAAAAAAGAAAAAAAAAAGTGGCGGCGGAGGTGACAGCATATTGTCAGACTTGTACAGTAAACAATTTGTCTGTCAAAGCTTAACTCATTTGCTCCCAAAAAAGTTATATTTTAAAGATCCCCATGGTCCCAAAAACGTATTTATACGTTGTTGTTGTTGTTTTATGCTAGAGCATACAGAAGGCTTTAATGCAGCCTCTGAACTGAAGAAAATGGTAATGGTAGTAATTACAAAAACGGTCAGCAGGTGGCAGCAGAGTATAAGAGATCAACAAGGGCCATGTTGCAAAAAGGCTCTTTTCTCCACTGTATTAAACAGATGAAACTTTGCTATATTCTACTGCTAATTGCTGCAAACAGAAACAGATAGAAATATTCTTTTTTTCCAGACTAAAAAAGAGACGCTAATCTTTGGTAGCTTCCATGTTTTTACACAACACAATATTCTGTGGGCCTTGCACAATCAGTCAAAATCCCGTAAAACAGCCAGGAGCGAAGGGGGTTACTTCAGTGAAAATGTCTGGGAGTGAATGCTTAATTTAAACAACTACTTAATAGCTTGTCAACTACGTTATTACTTTAGCAAATGCTAAACGCTACCTTGGTTGAGTTTCACTTCAACAGCTGTAAACAAGTCCATGCACTCACCCCGATTCAACCTTTTTTGCTCAGTCCCGGCAGCTATTCAAAGCCTCTTTGTGCCTTTTACCTCGCACCGGTTCCACATTGTAACATTGGAAATACGATGCCAGAAAAGCTTAGCTTGCATTGGGTTTGACCGGCGACCGCTGTATTAAACTAGTAGGGCTCCATTTCCCATCATTCTTAAGACACGGAAGCAGGAAGTACAGTAGTTCCAGTTCCGGTTATGCTAGTGATTAGATGTGGATGAGATTGAGAACGCAAACGAGAAAGTAAAACAGGAAGAAACAAACTGTGGATCATCCCAAAAGAACCTACCGGTACATCCGGCTATCACAAAGCAAGCGCCTGCTTAACTCATTCACTGCCATTGACGTTTATAGACGTCAAATATTCATTTGGACTATTTCTATTAGGTTAACATTTTTTGTGAACAAGAGTTTGCAAACATATACATTTTTATTGTACGTTTAGAAGATATATAAAATGTGTGATTAATCGTGAGTTAACTCATGAAGTCATGCAATTAATTACGATTAAAACGCTCCTAATTTTTAATCATCTTTTCTTTTCTATAATCGCGTCAGGCGATTAAAATTTTTAATTGTAATTGATCGCATGACTTCAATAGTTAACTCACGATTAATCATAAATTTTATATCTGTTCTAAATGTACAATAAAAATTTTCATACTCTTATAACAAAAGTGGAAACAAATGTTAAACTAATAGAAATAGTTCAAACGAATTTTTGACGTCAATAGCCGTCAATGGCAGTGAATGAGTTAAGGTGAGCGGATAAATTGACGAGCACTGAACATCTGGCTGAAGAGGAAAGCCAGCAAGCTAGCAAGTGCATGAAGGCATCACCATGATGCTCGTTCAGGATTACGCTCGATGAATAAAGTCCGCGTCAGCCCTCATGCAGCCTCCTCGCTGACGACGTCATTACAGCAGTGCCATCGTGGAGAGCACGCACACCCCCCCCCCACACCTCTCATTTCCATAGCAACTGCCCAAAGCCTCAGGGGTCTGTGTGACCAACGAGGACGCAAGATTCCGCCTTCATTAGGATCAGTCAAACGGGCATGCATTAAGATCAAACTATCAACGATGACCACGCAGCAGCATGTTCGGCAGACCTCCTTCAGCACCAACCAATGGCTGCTCCTTCCTACCAAGTGCGAATTTTAGCACTGACCTACTGTTAAATGGGGGCAGGCTTGGGGAAGGGGGGGGAGACTGACCAGTCTGGGTGAGGGGGCAACTGCAGCTCAACTGGCCGCGGGGGTAATTAGCGGAGAGGCAGTAATGGCGTCTCTCCGCCACAACAGGAAGCGCGGCGAAACGAGGCCGTTCACACTCGGCGGCGCTCGTCCCACTTGCCACATTCTGTCACCCTCGTACCGTCTTGCTCGCAGGGGAGCTGTCTGCTGCTGCCGCACGGCTATGTCCACACAGACGGATGCCGTAAAAAAAAAAGCCATCAATACCCCCAATGTCCACATGGCCGCAGCCGCTTTGATCCTAAGAGACGACGGAAGTCAATCTTTCTATTGTGCTCTTTGTCTTTTGGGCTCCTGGACAAGGTAAAATGCATGGAAGGTCAGCTTTCAACAAGAAAACACACGCACACACAAAGCAACTTGACAAAAGCCTACGTTCACGATGCACTCTCGTTGCATAGAACAGCTTTTGTTGATCGTTTTTAAAATATTGTTTCCCAGTCAAAAATCTCTTTCGACATACATATTTGACGTCAAGTGTTGCTTTTACTTTAAAGGGGGATGTCAACCTTAAACATTTCTTGACAATAACATGTTATATGTGACCTCACTAGTCACGACTTTCTGATTAATAACGCGTTTGTGGAATATGAGTTGTGCAGCAAATTCCAGCCAGTTTTGCCACTTGCTGTGGACTGACGATGACATCGATGTTGCTCAGGGCTCCGGCAACGACCAATCACAGCTCACCTGTTTTCTGAACGCAAGCGGTGATTGGTTGTTACCTAAGATCTGAGCAACTGTGATGTCATTTTTACTCGGCAGCAAATGGCAAAATGGCCGCCTTTTGATATTGATAAAAACTGCTGGATTTTGCTGGATTTTTCCACTAATGCAATATTAACCAGAATACTGTATTTAGACTAACCAGAATACTGTATTTAGACTAGTGTGGCTGCATAGAACATATTATTGTCGGGGGGGGGGTTTGACTTCCCCTTTAAAATTATGCGCCATGCATGTTTTGCCATTTTTGTTTACCCCTGCTTGCAAGTGTATTTCTGGTGGGTTACACGCCCGACTCACAGACTTTTATACACGCACATATGTACACACACACACACACACACACACACTTTAGCGTTTTCGCCGCAGAGACAGAAAATAACGTGAAAACGCTGCAGAGAAAATAATGTATTCAAGTTAGGCTCGTTTAGCGAGTGGCACCATAAGATGGCCGCCACACAAACAAGTAGTTCCTGTTCTTATTCGGGCTTTGAGCATTTTGTGCATTTATTTACATGGCCTTTCGAAACATAAACATTGCCTATATTCGGGTTTTGAAAGGGGCTATCAGCTAAATAGTTCACCTGCCATGTGACAGAAAATCAACTCAAGTCAGCAATAACATATTCAAGTTACTGGAATATTTGTTAAGCAGCAAGATCCAGCAGTTTTTAGCAATTGCAGAAGGCGGCCATTTTGTCACTTGCCGTCCTGTCGAGTGATAACGACATCACAGTTGCTCAGGGTTTAGATAGCGACCAATCACGGCTCAGCTTCAGAAAACAGGTGAGCTGTGATTGGTCGTTGCCTGAGCAACTGTGATGTCATCTTCAGTCGACAAGTGGCAAAATGGCCGCCTCCTGAGACGGATAAAAAAACGGCTGGATTTTGCTTCATTACTCAATATTCCAAAAATGTAATATGAATCAGAATGTCATGTTCAGACGAGTGAGGTCACAAAGGTCGACTTCCCCTTTCATTGAATACAGTAAATGCTCATTTATTTCTAAAGCTTCACACATGTTGTAAGGCTGATGGCATACCAAGACAAAGGCCAGCTTTGTTTTGCCGCGATGGAGCCGGTAAGGTGCATTCCAAGCCAGTTAGTTCAGCCTACCTGGAATGCAGGCGAGGAGATGATCCGATCTGAAGTCAACGGCTCGAGCAGGCGATACAATTTCGAAATGTTCAGCCACTTCAAGGACAGGACACCTCTCGATTTATCATTCGCACCACGTCCACAGGTGGCGGCAAAGATGAGGCCGAACAGGCCGGGTAAACAGGGTGGGGGTTAAAGGTCAAGGGTTGGGAAGAGGCAAGACCAGCATGGAGGGGATCTTCCCAGGTGTGCAGTCCGGAGAAGGAGTGGGGCGAGGGCAGGGATTTGAAACCCGAGTGTTGTTTCTGCTGCTCGACAGGAGATTGCGGGTACCTCGACTGGCATTTCAAGAACATCCTTCTCAATTCTGAGCATGATTAGATGATTTCACCTGTGAATTCTTGTCGAATACAGTTTAATTGGTGACTTTTTGAACAAAACTGAAAAAGGCGATCAAGACTACAATTTGAAAAAGAATGAGCTGTTGTTTATGTGCTACATGAATGAGGACTTCACGAAAACTATTCATTTAAAATACAAACGTGTTTTGGAAAGAAATATCCACCCTTTTGCTTCATTCTTTCTTTTTTTTTTCCTCTTTGTGTTGACGTCCACGGAGGAATTTCCTTTGCCCGTTCTCCGATCCTTTCATTTGCCGCCTCATCTTTCATCACGAGTGTGAAATTGCTCACAGCTCCATCATAGAATCTCCTTGTTGCGGCAGCTCTCACAATGCAGGTCCAAGTCGACCCCTGACCTTTGATGCTAATGGCCAGTGAAGTGGCCACGAAAAAGCTAAGAAACAGTGTGTGTGCGTGTGTGTGTGTGCCACAATTTAGCATGTAAATGCTGATTCGAGTTAGTATTTTATTCTTAACTGGCATTCTGCGAGATTATAATCATGCATTCAAATGAGAGCCTGCTATTGTCAAAAAGGATACAGAATGGTGGTGGTGGGTCCCTTTTGATATACATTTTGGGAGACCCCACTGGGTGGTTGAGTTCCAACATATCCCGCTTTGCAGCCCCCCCCCCCCCCTCCCTTCCTCCTGTTTAACATCAGCCGCTGACTTGCCTTTGAAGTAATTCCCAACCGCCCCAAGGATGGTTGGGCTGCTTTTACTGGCCCGCCCTGTCCCGGGACTGGCCTGCTATGCCTGTCCGAGACAAGGTGAGAGTATCAAGTGGAAAACAGACCCGGAAGCGAAAGGTAAAAGGACACCACGAGTCGATCTTGATTGTGTGATTAGTGTAAAAAAATCCATACGAGCTAATCACGAGGTTGCCCTAGCGACCGACATGTCACTTAGCAATGTTAGCTTGAAGTCGCTGCCATGCAAGCACACATCCTCCCTGCTCGCAGTCTGCGTTCCCCTCCCCCCTCTCCGACAAGGGTCTGCCTTGCATGTCCTGCTTGCATTGACCGGCTTTTGTTTGAGGCCTGACTCGGAGAGCATATGGCAGGTGCCCCCCGGCCCTCAGTTCCTCCCCACCCCGGGGCTCGGGGGCCTGTGCTGGTGCAATGTGTATAGTCAATATCCCAGAGTTTTTGCAGGATGTTCTTTTTGTTGTTTGCGATTTGGGAATTAGTTTCAGAAAAAGCATCAATCAACAAACTAATGAGATCTAAAGCTATATTGAAATATCAGCCGACTACTTTCAAGTAGCAGAATATCTGAAAGAGCTTGACCCCAACTTGCAAACTAAAACCACAAAAAAAAAAAAAAAAATCATATAGATCTTGAAATAATTGTTGGAGCCGGTCTGTGTGTCTTCATTTCTTTCTGCAACACACACATTCAAGTCAGGATGTGTGATCATTCCAGGACGTCACAGCCTTCAAATAAGAAGTAACACGACATTCCTCTGAGGAAAACAGCAAGGTCCCTAAATAAATGCTTCCAACAGCCAATAACATGAATTCCCAGAGGTGGGGGGGGGGGGTGAAAATCAGACTATAATCTTACTTCGGCCAAAGAAGCTCATCCATTAACAAACATCCACCCAGAAAGACACAATGCAGTAACAGGATTAAGCTATGACAACTGGGAGGGCACAAAGGACGGCGCGATTAATTAACCAGAACATTTTGAAGCTTGATAATTGGCCCAGATTCCAAGGCAAGCCCAAGACGGATAAAGTTAAGACAACACCTTCATCAATCACGGCGGAGACTACCTGGAAGACGGCGGGGTGGGGCAGAGGAAATCGGCCTCGTAACCAAAACTCCCAATCAAAAGATTCTATTTTTGAAAAAAAAAAAGAGCTCATCCATTACAAAACGCAGCACAAACGCTGTCCGGATTTGTCTTGACAGCATCTATAATATATATTTCTTTTCAGCATAACCTTTTTCTGGTTCTCATTCTAATCCATCCCACCGAAGAGAAGACTGATTGCAAAGCCTGGCCTGGGCGTCATTACTCGCCCGCACACAAACGCGGGCCGTACCCTCCCAAGCGAGTGGGCCCCGTTCCAGACACCATCATTAGTCTAATTACCCGTGATGCCAGAGGTTTTGCCTTCGACGAACACAAAAAAAAACTCTTAAGTCGGTCAAACAGAAACACAATTGTATGATTTTTGTATGAAAAGCTGGTATTAGTAAACGTCTTTTGACTGTTTTCAGGACTTGCATGCGGTGTTAGCTGACATACTGAAAACAGCAACAATAATGAAAAGTGGATTTGTGTGAAGCTTTGGGAAGTTTGATATGCAGTGAACTTCGTTTATCAAGTTGGGATACATTTCACGGCGAAAGTCTGAGACACATAATAGTTTTTTTTCTAAATAGTTTTACTCCTCCCACACGCTTTAAACACATTTATAACTAGTCCCACATTCAAAAAACAAATTGCAAGCACAAAATGTATATACAAGCTACTACACCGATTATAGGTTTCAAACCTGCGGGTCAAAGGGCCATTTGCGGCCCACTGAATGATATTTTGCGGCCCCCTAACATGACATTTAAGTTTAATTTAAGTTAGTCCGAACATTTTGTTTTTGTATTTTTTCCTTTAAAAAAATTGGATCAATTGTGGGCTACAATAGACACACGCACAAACATCATCATATAACATTGGTGGCTTGTCCGGAATTTGAACACGGGACCTCTTTGCATGGAATGCAGAATTCTGAGAATATTTACTGTTGATGAGCTGAAATTCCAAGCATTTGGACAATTTTGAATTAAAAAAAAAATATATATATATATATAAACAATTCATCAATTATCAAAAAATAATCATCGGTTAACTCATTCACTCCCAGCCATTTTCACTGAAGCAACCCCCTTTCGCTCCCGGCTCTTTTACTGGATTTTGCGAGGCCCACAGAATATTGTGTTCTATTGCTATAAAAACATGGAACCTACTAAAAGAAAGATTAGTCTCTTTTTTATCAGGAAAAAAAACACGTTTATTTCTATCCGTCTCTGTTTCGCAGCAATTAGCATTCGAATATAGCTAAGTTTCACCATTATTCACAAATCTTGTTTAAAACACTGGGGGAAAGAGCTTTTTTGCAACATGGCCCTGGTTGATCCCTTTGACTCTGCTGGAGACGGAATGTTTGCTGTGCACGCTGTGACATATCTTGAAAGCACAGCGAAAGGTGTGGCCCTCAAGAAATTCAGACATCAATCCTGTTTATATTCTCAAGAACCGTTAATGTCCTGAACTGTTATCAATACAGATTGAGAAGATTGGATGAGTTTTTTTTTTTTTAAACACGTGAACCGCTTTTTTTTTTTTTTGCGGCTGCGACCTGATGCGTAAGCTTCGTCCGACTGCAACTTCTGTGCGCTGACTTAACAATGAATGAATGGACTTACTGGCTAAGAGCAGACATGAGAGGGCGATGACGTAGAGCTGCTTGACGGCCACGTCGTAGCGGTCCATGAAGAGGTCCAGCAGGTAGACGGCCAGGTGGCGTGCCGTGGGACATAACTGGTAGCGGTTGCTCAGGATGGCCAACAAGTCTGCGAAGTAGCGACGCATGCCAATCTGCGGCGAATGGGCTCGGTAGACGGGCAACTTCAGCTCCTGGGGACGAGAGGGAAAGAAGGCGTCAATGGCGGGGGAGGGGCGTACAGGAAGTAGCGGCAGAGAGATACGGGGTGTAGTAAACTACATGCATAATAATGGCGAGTTGTGCACGTCTCCCGCTGACAACATTTACAGGAGAGGCGGCTGTGAGGTTGAAATAATCGTAAACCTCTGCCGACATCACATCTTGATGATGGTGTCAACTCATTTCAGTTTCATTTATTTCTCCAGCGTTGCGGCGGCGAGGAGCTAATTTGGGTCACTGGGGAGGTCTCACACTATTGGGCAAGGGTGTTGGTGTCTGTGTGTGGTTGGTTGGGTTGGGCTGGGGGATGGGGGGGGGGGGGCTTTCTTCCCAGAGATTGAGAAGTGGATAGAATTAGGTTTCACCCCTAGCACATCTTCTATGCATGTCCAATTAGTTGCGTGTGTTTCAAAGTGGAAGGAAGATCCTCAGGAGCATTAGCATTGAATCTGCCTCGACGTCTCCTCACTTAGCCATAAAAAAAATAAAAAATAAACTAAGAAAGCGCAAGGCTCCAGTTTGTGTATCTTCCCCGTGGCATAGTTGATATTTTGTTTTGTGCAAACTCACAGAGGAGCGTCGTTCGCGCCGCTTAAGATGCTCGGGGCCGAAAATATTTGTGCTTCCGAAATTGTTTTGCTCTCTTGGAAAGGCAGTCAAAACAAAGGCTTTTGATTTGGATTTATTAGGAGGTTGCGGATTGTTGGAGTAATCCTATTTGAAAATTGCGAAGGGTCTTTAGATGAGAAAAATCACGTCAGTGATCTGTGGTAGGCTGAACAGAACATACATTTCTATGAGGGCCAAATGTTCACACAAAATGTTGCCTATTTATCTCGAACGCCATTTAAAACAAAAACAGATCATCAGTGTAACTCTTCAATGGAATCCAAAAATAAACACCCCCCCCCTCTTCCCCACCTCCCTCCCCCCAAATCCAAATAAAGCACCCCCCCCCACACACACACACACACACTCTAGAATCCACCATACCATCCAGTCCGCCCCAAACTCTCCTCCCACTGCTTCAGCTCCTGCCTCCCGTCCATCTGTCTGTCTGGGGGTACAAGGGCTGCAGGAGACCTGGGGAAGGGGGTGCCGTGAGAGGTGCCTTTGTGGGGGACCTGCACCATAATTAAGGATTCCACAGCTGCCTCTGGCTGATTTGCATGTCTGATAATTTGCCACATGCTCCACGGTGCCACTATCTCCCACATCAGGGCATTAGCACCGCCGCAATCGTCATTATGGCTGCAGCAGACTGTGTGTGTGCGGCGGGGGGGGCATCGTGCGGGAAACCACAAACACTGCATGAAGGCCTTTTAATGCTACAAATTCCACTACAGTTGATTTGTTTTCATTGCGCTTACGCTTGAAATTACGCACACGCAATCAGCAACTCGCCAGCGATTTAGTCATTGGAAAGTAAATCATAATCTTCATACTGAGAAACAAATGTTAAATATGATTAGTAAAATTCCACAAAAAAAGACAAACAGTAATAGGCAATGAGCACAAACTTCATCCAGGTTGATTTTTTTTTTTTCGATAGCCATCTTAGGCATGTACTTGATTTGTGAAAGAAGACTTTTTGTCATGTGATTCCGATGGACACAGGACGAATGTATTATTACTACATTTTGCTAGACAACATATTTTTCAAACTATAAGCCGCTCTGGAGGATAAGTCGCATTTTGGATGGGAAATGTATTTGACAAAAAAAACGAGACTAAGAAAAGTAGAGCTCGGACTCGCACCAAATTGTTGTGTTTGGAAATGCGCTCCGAGCGCGCACTGCTTCACAAAAAAATAAAAAATACTATAATTATTCAAATCCTGGTGAAATTTAAACTGTATTTGTATCAACTAAATTTTATCTGGAAGTAACATGCAAGCTACAAATGTGTTTTGCAATACAAATGACAAATCTGACCAGATTTTCATTTAAAAAAAAAATTGGCATTTAAAGACAAATCATATCCATTATCCTATTTGACTATTTTCAATTAAAACAATTAAATTAAAATAAATTAAATGACAACATTCTAATGGATCCTGGTTATTTCACAGTATCACAATCTAGCATGTTCTATTCAACTACTGGAATACATTAAAGTGGAAATAAACCCAAACATTTTCTTTACAAAAATAATATATAAATAATATCTCTACAGTAATATGTTCTACGTAGCATCACTAGTCTAAACATGGTATTCTGATTACAAGCTGAGCCGTGATTGGTTGTCGCCTGAGCAACTGTGATGTCATTTTCAGTCAACAGCGAGGGGGCAAAATGGGTAAAAACGTGTGGATTTTGCTGCTTAAGTCATATTCCACAAACACAATATTCATCACAATGTTGTGTTTAGACTAGTGGAGATGCATTAAACATATTATTGTAAAAAAAAAAAAAATTGGAGGTGTCTACCCCTTTAACCAGAGTGAATATGGCTGTCTTGTGTTCCGGTAATTTGTCTACTTTTGGACAAGGAAATGTTTTGTCAAAATGTAAAAAAATAAAAAAATTAATAAAAAATAAATGACCTCAGTACTTGTAAATAATTATCTTTCTTAAAATGATGCTATGGCCACTTTGTTTTCACTCCAGCTTTAAGTAATTATTATTATTATTATTATTATTATTATTATATAGCACTTTTCACAGAGATGACCCAACAAGTGCTGTACATAAAATACACAAACATTAAAGCAGTTAACACCAGAATTAAAATAGAAAGAAAATTAATACAAAATGAAAATGTGCTTGATTTTAACCTGGAAATCGATCATTTTTGGCTTCAGCTGCATACACACATTTACAATCAATGTATGATTAATGTTGAAAGCAACACGTCCATTTAAACTTTAAAATGGGTCAGCATTAAGTTCTAAATGCGGCAAACTGTGTGTTGCCTTCATTTCCAAACTAAAATAGGTCTTAAGATTTTCAGACGGCAGTGGAGAACTTCACCACTACATTATTTTCGGCCTCTGTGAAAATAAGTCTTGTGTAACAGGCTGCTCTTTCCAAATAGATGCATGGAACCCGTGCCTCAGACACGGGCTGAAGCAAATTGTGTGTTCCCCCCACCCCCCAACTCTTTGCATGTGATGCTCTTCTAAAGCCACAGTAGTCGAACACAACCCATCGCCAACGGTCCATCTCGGTTCGGACGTTCCGGTTTCTTTGCAGCTCGGCCTGCATACGGCTGACGGCTCACTCTGAATCACAGCCGGCGTTTCTGAACGGACGATTGCGCAAGAGGACGTCTTCGTTTGTGCTCAAGAATATTACTATCAAAAGCTGACGCCTTCAGTTCACAGGATATCTGAAATAGTCGTTTATAATCTTGGGACTCAGTGTGACGCTGGCATGGACTTGAAGGTGCCAGTCAGGTGACAGATGTCTCCATTAAAGTGGCATGGGGGAAGAAATAGGACCACGCTTAAGGTTAATTACGACATTCCCAATTAATGAGCCTCAATTCATCCATGTAATCCCATTTAGATTATTTTAAATAGACAACTGGGCCGTGTAATTATATTTTTCCCTCCAACGTTTAAGAACGTGGAGCATCCTAAGAAACTTTGTAATGTCTCCACAGCGGGAAAAAAAAACATTAAATACATAAAATCACTTCTGTTTGTTTCTTAACACTTACCAACAAGATAGGAATCACAAGAACAACATTTAACTATTCGACACTAAGTTGGCCTGTAGTTAGTATTTGTTTAAATTTACAATAGACAGGAATTTTCAAGTACAAAACATTTAAAAAAAAAAAAATAATAATAATATTATGCTTAGGATCTTCAGCAGCACAAACGTTATGTTACACGACCATCCACCACTGTTGTTGTCAATGTTGTCGTGCTCTCATTCGAGAACTCGGACAACCACGTGATTTTTGCTAATTGGATTGAATGGAGTTTCAAGGGCATCATACTACGTGACACTGAACAGCAATTATTGTTTCATTAGGAATATTAGGAATATATCGGTGCTGTATCCGCAATACCGTGGCCAGTTAGGATTATTTTTAAAAAGGGTTTAAAAAAAAAAATCACCCAATATAATTGGTCCTGCTCTACTTAAAGGCAAAGGTTGCAGTAATTTTGCTATATATGTTAAAAATGTCTGCATGACGTGACAGTAGAATAATATGAAAATGTTTTAGGGAAAATAATCCCTCTCTAACCCCAATTCATGCCTCTAATTTAATTTTCAATTATTTCTTTCTCACGGCAAGAAAAAAAAAAACAAGGCGATCAGAGAGTTTAGAGACAGAAGGCGTGACGGAGGGATGTGTCAATCATTTGCTCGCATGCATCACCCGTTATAGTCTCGTGGGGATGGACGGACAGAGGTTCTCACAAAGGAGACTTTTATACAGTAGCTTCTTGGCTGGTTATTTAACTCTGTTAAGCAAAAAAAAAAATGTTTTTAATGTACTTAAAAGCTCTCTACTTCATATCATGGGATATAAAAGTGGTGTTTGACACGTGTTTGAAACGACTACATAGAAAGCCACTGGTTGAACGCCTCTCATGTTCTGCTTGTTTTTGTTGTTAACTTGTCTTATGAAGAGATTTTAAATTGATCACCCCATGTCATGTTTGATCTACCGTACTGTAAAGCTTTATATTGTGTTCAAAGTAAAAAAAAAAAAAAAAACTTCACTAAAATAGATACTTTTGTCAAAGCTGGAACCGAATTATTCACGTTTAAGTTATGGGGGGAAACTATGCTGAAAATAAATGAACTTTTCATTTAGTAATTACGAGAATAGACTGTTGGGAAATTGTAAATGTAGGTCAGCGCTTCTGAAAGGACTTTGTAGCACAGACAGCCGACCTGAGGTAAAAGCGGGACTATCTGTTTCTATATCGGTGTCCTGTTCATGCTATCAACAACGCAACAGCTGCTTGGCAGGGTGAACTCACCTTGATGCGGAGGGACTGATGGATGTCTGCAGCGAGCTGTCCTTTCCACCATTGCAACTCCCTTTCCATTTTTCCCATCCAGAGGAGACTTACAGGATCTGCTTGGACCTGTGTTCCAAAACATCGAAATGACAAGTTGACATGGGTTATTAATAATTATGACATCTCTTTTTCTTCTACACTACTTTATGAAAGGCGTTAAAACGTGGATGGCTTTCAAAACATCCTAATCGAAAAAGTTCATATTTAGTGTTAGTGTGAGGCTATTTGCGATGATGGGGAATTTAAATGGCTCCACCACGCTGCTGGTTAATTAATATCTGATAAGGCTTTTAATACACATCCACATTTTCGGTTAGCTGTTCTAACGTGTTAGCAGCACACACACACGCGCACGCACGCACGCACGCACACAACATACAAGTTAAAGAGCCCTCAACAGTCGTGTAAAAAAAAACGGGGCGAAAATGAGCACGTCGTGATATCACTTAGCGCCTCGACTCAGACACGTTTAATTTCGTTTTGATTATAACGGGAAAACTTTCCATAATCGACATGGTTCAACGTGCCACTCACCGCTCCGACGGGAATGTCCCCCCTCAGACCCCTTTGTCTCAGTCCGACATCCTGAATGAGACAACTCCGCTTCGGCTCAACTTTGAAGAAAGCCCGCTTTAATGGGCGAAAAGGCCCACTTGGAATACTCGGAACAAGTTCGCTCAAAGTCTAGGATTCCAAATCCCGGCACGGACCGTTTTGCGTGCCGTGTTGACACTTTTACCTACGATTTTCTCCGCGAAGCGTCCGCTGTAACAAAGTCGCCTGCTCGGCTGCACCAGCTGCCGCCGTTGCGGCGTGAGGCTCGTGCGCTTGGCGAAAGTCCTTCCTGTGGACTGGGAAATGTAGTCCTCTTCAACGCGGTCTCCGTTAAAGGACTACAAATCTCTGGTCAACTGTCACGGTTTTTTTCCCTCAACGTTTTCTTTGATGGCTATAACAAAGACATAATCCTTGTTCAATGTATTGTTTTAATTGCGCCAACATAATAATGTTAAGTTTTTATTGACAATATTTAACAAACAAATGTTGACTATTGTGGCAGTAAAATGTTATCTTGTATTGGGTAAAAAAAATGGCTGGATGGATCAAACATAATACAAAATAATAATGGAAGATCTTTTTTTTCTCTCTCTCTTGTGGATTGTTGGCTGATTTGTATCGGTTGAAAATATGGAACGAGGAGGACTGATGTATAATACGTCTGCACTGATTTGGTAATGTTGCCATGGTAAATGTAGGAATTTGTGGAATGTTCATAGTTCTATATTTGTGCTGAATCATTCAGCCTGACTGAGTTGAGTAGGGATTGTTTAAATCGCTTGTAAAATAGGAATAGACCAACGAAAATTGGTGGAATGAGAACATTAAGCATTCCGTTTGTTTGTTTTTAGCGCCATCTGGTGTCGGAGTTTCTTTACTTAAAGTTAAAGCAGGGCTGTCCAAACATTTTCTTAAATACTGAAAATAGAACGGGGAGAGCGAATCCAGTACTTGGGGAGTTAAACAGACATTCAGAATGTATTTAAGCTTTTTATTTTGCTTGTAACATTCATCATTTTAATGTTATTTTGCACGGAAATAGCCAATAGTTTGTAATGTTCAACTTTTCAAAATCTTATATAGGGTTACATTAAATAATATAGCATGATAAATTGTCGTTACACATTTATTTGGGGGAGTCTGGAATTTATAAATTTGTTGAAAATGAAAATATAGTGTGATATCTTTCAACATTTGGAATGTTTGTTTTTAATTTATTATTGGAATATGCAGCAGGCCATATTGACTTTAGTTGTGAATTTCCCTGAAGCAGACTGTTTGCAATATATTCTTCTTTTTTATTCTGATTATTATTGTGTTAATGGACTATTAAAATAATCCACACTTTTTCATCCATCTCAGGGGTTGCCATTTTGACATTATACCTCCCTCTGCTGTCGACTGAAATTGACGTCAACAGCAGAGGGCGATACAGGCCAAAAATGGCCGCATCCGGAGATTGATAAAAATGGATGGCTCCATCTGCTTTATTCTTGTCCCAAAGACGCAATATTAATCAAAACACTTTGTCTAAGACTAGTGAGGGCAAAGAAAATGTTTGTCTTCTGTTGCCTTTAAGAAACAGGGATAGGAAAATAAAATAACTCAGCGAACTGAAATATCAAGTGTCACCCTGTAGATTAGCTCTTGTATCAGCCTCATCAGCGGAGACAAGGAAGCCCGTGAAGGTGCTGTCAGTCCAGAAGGGGTCAAAGAAGAGTCCATTCTGCTCAGAGTAAAATATCTGCAACCAGACCTGGTCCAGATGCTGCAGGTGGAGAACAGTGGAACCGGAGGCCACGTCGTGGTTCCCTGTATTTGCGTCAAACGTCTTAATCTTGTATTGTCCGTTGTGCACTAGCCCGATGGCGAGGTGCTTGTTGGCCACGGTGATGTCATAAGTGAAGTAATAAATTCCGGGGAAGGCGCACACAAACTTCCCACTGCTGGCGTTGTAGTGGTTGCCCTCGTTGAGCAAGATGCGGCTGAAGCGGATGGGCGTGCGTTCTTTGGGGTAACTCTTTGACACGGCCACCGAGAAAGCCGAGCGGGCGGCGGTGCCACAATCGCAGCCTCCAGCTTCTCCGATCTGACCTGCGTCACCCTCGCCCCCTTTCTGCCCCCTTTGTCCAGCCGGCCCCGGTGACCCGCGTTGGCCCTTTAGTCCCCGAGGGCCGGCCTTGCCAATGAGGCCCGCGCGGCCTTTTAAACCTGGTTTGCCTGGATTTCCGGGCCTGCCGTGATCACCTGAGGAAGAAATAACAAGTGTTTTTTTAGGAGAAAAGCTTTTTTTATAAATCTACACTGGAGTACATGATAGACTATTTCATCATGTTTGGGAGGGGGGGGGGGGTGATTTGCTGATCTGAACTGAAACAATGACAAAAACGACCCATACATTTTAGCTAGGTCTGTGCTAGCTCGCTAGTTTAGCTTTGTGTTGATTTCCTCACCCCAAAAAATAAAACGAATCAATGAGGATAAATCAATAGAATTGGAAGAAAAACTTACATGGGGAAGACTCACAAAAACATAAACGTGGTTGCGCCGCCAAATGTCCCAAAAGTTTTAGCTAGGTCTTTGCTAGCTCGCTAGCTTAGCTTTTTTTTTTTTCCTCACAAAATAATAAAAGAAATCCAACAGAATATATGAGTGTGGAGGATAAATCAATATGATGACGTTAGAATAACTTGCTTGGGGAAGACATTTTCTTACAAATATGAATAAAATGTTAGGTTGGGTTGTCTTTGAGTAGTTTAGCAAAACATGATGTCTAGCTGCTAGCTAAAACCAACTCGCTATCCTTTTTAGCATCAAAGGAGCACATCTGTCCTTAAATCATCAGGTTAACTATGTCGGATGGATGGAATTTCAGTTTGTTTTCACCGCCTTTGTCTATGACATGGATGCTTTTTTTTTCTTTTTAGCTTTTTAGAGAAATTTGTGAGGAACATACATTTGTGGAATAAGCAGCACAAACGTAAAGTGGGCATTACAGTAAATATCACACTGAACAAACAATTAATAAAGATAAGTATAAATCACAGATTTCTGTTAGATGTTGGGGATTTGTAACAGACAGACATGTTTTATTAAAAAAAAAGATGCTATAAAAGCCAAATGCTGATGCCAAACAGCCTTTTCTGCTATTGCTACCGACTCGTTTTAAGCCGTAAGTCATGCCAATTGTTCAGCAGGGAAACAAACTTCCAAACTATCAAGTACCTCCATTTCCTTTTTCTCCCTTTTCTCCATCCTGCCCATCTGGACCATCCTTCCCAGGCGCCCCCATTGGCCCCATTGCCCCGGGTGACCCGGGGGCTCCTGGATTTCCCGCAGACCCCATCGGGCCCGGTAGGCTGCAAACGAGGTTCGACGAGTGGATCGTGATGTTGCGTCCTTTCTTGGGTGAGGAATAAATGGACTGTGAGAGGACCACCGACAGCAGACAGGACGTCACGCACACATGAAGCGCAGCGGCCACTGAGGATGAAAAGATTGTGAAAATACGATACGATACGATACGATATACTTTTATTTTCCCCGTGGGGAACTTTTTCCTGGATTCCGTCCAGCTGCAGTTTACAGTAAGGAAAAAACAACTGTAACAAAACAAAACAAATGTAGTTTAAGAGCAACATTTCAGTGCAGCTTCTAAAAACATGCAAGCTCAGACAGTTCAAATGAAGTGAGGTAACATTCAGTGATTCTCTACAGTAGACGACAAACTCACTTGTTGAAAATGATGATGGGCTCTTTCAACACACTCACTGTCCGTCTTCTGCATCAGGTAGCAATCGGTTTTCCCCCAATTTTTTTTTTTTAAATAGACAAGCCAGAGTGTATTCTTTCGGAGAAGTGCTGCAAGGAAATGTGCAACTCAGGGACTCGCAGTCCATAACATCCGCCCAGCGACTCAGCCCCCCAAAACACAACAAATACTTTCACCATGATGTCATTAAATCCAAGTCAGCGCAACAGTTGTGCACAGCTGAAGTAATTATGCTTTATGAAATAGGACTGCATGAATACAAATTTCTAAACTTAAATTGCAAATTCCTCATGTCTGCAAGACATGTATAAAAAAGATTCCCGATGCATTCGTCACTCCGATACATGGTCCAGCTGTTGGGGTTAATGGGTGTGTTCGGATACCGCTGTATTCAGGATATACAATCAAACATTCCATTCTAAAGACATAAAATAAAATTTGTATTGAAACATGACCCCTGACCACCCCTGGCTGATTGATATGGATTCTGTTGATTTTTTTAAAAATTGTTCATCCAGTTTTTTTAAATCTCTTATCTTAATTGTTTTCCTCTGAAATTTACAACAAATACATAAATAAAATTACAATACATACATACCACAAATGAATTTTATTAGAAAAAAAAAATGCATGAATTTATAATGATTTTTTTGACTGTAATTACAACGGAGGCAGTGTTGTGTTTACAAAAGAAAAAAAAAACTGCCAATTTGTCAACATGCCTTCCCATAGAGTATATTGTGTGAGATATTGTTTCACCGAGTAATAGCTCTGGGAGAATGAATCCTTTGCTCAAGTTTTACGGGGGCAACGGGGACGAGGGCGAGTTCACTGTCCAAGAAAGGAAGCCATGGGATCATCGGGCCGGCAGCGTTTCATGCGGAAGGCCTCGATCTCTTCCTCGGTGGGGGCCTTCACTTCCTGCAGGCTGCTGTACGGCCTCTTCCTCTCGTCCACCTGCATCATTGCTTCCACATGCTTCACGCGCTTGTCTTCTGCTTCCAGAGCCTGCGAGGGCGAAGTGGGTCAGCCAACTGAAGCGACGGGCAGTGCAGTGAGCACAAGCAAAAACAAAAAAACTTTTACCTTCTTTAGCTTCTCTTTCTTTTTCTCTTCATCCTCAGAATCGCTGCTGTCATTGCTGACGTGCTTCTTGTTCTTGTTCTTTTTATTCTTCTTTTTCTTTTTCTTCTCTTTCATCTTTTCTTGGTGCATCTGACGGTTGCAAGCAGCGGCAGAAAAAGAGGTAGATTCGGAATTTGGTTATGTGATACTGATTGCGGATTAATCAAATTAAGTGCAGTACTTGCTCCAAACCAGCAGAGGCGCTGTTGAGTTAGTCTCAACTAGTTTGTGCTGTATAGAAGAACACTAAGCACTAAGCTAACATACTTTTGTTTAGAAATTATTTTGCTAGCTTGGCTGAACATTTTGGTGTTTGTGAAAAATCTAAGAAGCATTTTGTAACCTAAAATAATAATACATGAAAACAATACCATAAAAATAAAAAATAAAAATAAAAATAAATATTGGGTGTTTTTGCTGTGCATGCCTCGGCCTATTTGGGTTATGATTCCGTGCATGCATGGCGTACACACTTAAAGATAATAAGAGTAGAAGAAGAACGTTGCAATTGTGGTTTATTAATAAAACTTTTTTCACAGATTAGGAATAATATACGCCTTTGACTATTGTTATATGACTTGTCTGTATGTTTTTCTACACTGTTTTTGATTAACAATTCCTTATTCGAGAGACTATCACTCCCAGAACTCGATGCTAATTTTCTATTAGCTTGTCAATGGGATTTTACATTCACCGCTAGCATCGGTGATGTTTTGAAAACACATTGTATTTAAATATAAAACATGTAATTATGTTTGTTGTGTGTTTACTTTTAACTTCAATGGGGGTGTCGATAAACATCGTAACGTACGCTCAGGGTGAACAGAATAACATTCGTCACACACTTCCTGCACAAGCAACACGGTGCATTCCGGGTGCCGCGAAAAGCCAAAATGGAAAAATCACAATTCAATTTTGATTTCTTACCTCTAGCAGAGTTTTGGGCTGCTCCTCCTCTTGCAGCTCATTCACACCCTCTTCGAATGGAACACACTCAGAGTTGTTCTTCAAGATTTAACCAAAAAATAATAATACATGAGCTACAAGATCAATGTTGAACAGAAAGAGCCTAGAAGCGGCCTCAGTGCTCACAATTCCTTTTTTTTTTTCTCACACAAAAAATAAAAGTACTCACAATTCCAATGCCGGTATCTCCTGTGCAGTAACTTTGTTTGACCACTGAGTGGCAGCACTTGTATCCCCACAAGCCGTCCTGCCAGTAGGAGCCCCAAATACACTGAGGAGCACAAAAATCACGTCGGTTCATAAACTCGCTGGTCACAGCCCGTCAGCCCGTGTGCTGGGTCGTCCTTACCGTGTGATTGTTGACGAGTACGTCTTCTTCATACTTGGAGCGAGCCACGGCTTTCTCGAGACCTTTCAGAACGGCGCCGTGACGGGAGTACTCCGTGTAGTCCTCGGTTTGAGCCAACAGCAGCTCCCGCGGGGGTGCGTCCAAGTGCTCCTGGCCGCCATACTAATGAACACACAAAGAGTTAGGGCGGCCATTACGGTGGAACGTTTTCATGCAGGGAGACCATTTTGAAAAACCAGAAACAATTTTTTCACAACACATGGTTTGTTCGGCAATGTGGTTTTGTAGCGCCTCAATGATGTGCCGGGTAACTTGGAGGCAGTCCCAAGAAGGAGTCATGTTATAAACAACAAAAGTCCTTTCATTGTGTTGGGCCATTTTAGTTCATGGTGCCAATTCGTGTCAGCCTCTTAAAGAGCAGTTTTTCAGGTGTGCTCCATCTACACTGTACCTTCTCCAGGATGCTTTCCCTCTGTTCCTCTTTGAAGTCTTCCTTTTTGACCTTAAAGGAGCGATGAAGCAGCTCCAGCTTGGTGGGGTCGGCCTGCAGATGCACCTCAGAGCCCCTCTCGTAGGCCTCCCAAGCGAACACTAGCAGGAGAACGCGTTAAACACTTCAGGATGCCGGAGATAATCGATTAAGGCTCGTTGATGCGTTTTTTTTTTTGTTTTTTTTTGATGATTAGTGACTTACTTTGCGTTTGTGCCATTGTGATGGTGTCGCCACTGTAGCGGGCAAAGTTGTCTCCAGCATATCCCACTCTGTAAGCAAAACCCAAACGGAATGTCAATGGAGATCAACTGAGGTTTGAGGCCATTCCAGGTCCACTGCAGCACACCTTCAATGTTGCCTGAGCGATTAATCAGACAGTCGATTTAATCGGTCGATATTTGGGCTTTTAAAACTAGCAGGTTTTCTTTTTCAGATTTTAGAGAAAAAAAAAATGGTACACATGAACGCATTACTTCCTTGCGTATGCATAAGAGTTTTATAACCAAGCAAAAATATATTTAATCCAAACACTAGATTATGCAATATCAATTTTCTGATGGAAATTTGACTACTAAAATATTTAATAGCTGCAACCCTACTTTTTTTTTGTACTTGTACAACTAAGAATGTTAAAAAGTGCCGGTGTGTTTTATCTCTCGTGTAGTATAGTGCATTTCTATTGGGTATTTTAGCCAGCTCAGTGGCCGAGTGGTTGGAGTGTCCGCCCTGAGACTGGGAGGTCGTGGGTTTGATTCCCGGCCGGGTCATACCAAAGACTATAAAAATGGGACCGATTGCCACTCTGCTTGACACTCAGCATTAAGGGTTGGAATTGGGAGGTTAGATCACCACATGATTCCCGAGCATGGGGCTGCTGCTGCTCACCGCTCCCTTAGGGGATGGGTCAAATTTCACCCCACTTAGATGGGTGTGACAATCAGTGGATCTTATCTTATCTTAATTTTGACGAGGACAATTCTGCTAAGTCGCGACTGGAATTCCCTTAGTAGAGGCTTTCCAAATAAAGCGCGGTCGTTAATCGAGCGCTAAAAAAAATTTGTGCCATTAAAGGCACTTTAAGTTAACGAGATATTAACGCGATCATTTTGACACCCTTCATTTCCAGTAACTTACTCGTCCGGGTTCATGCCAGTGCTGGAGTACGGGTTCTCTCTCATTGCTCGTGTTTTTGGATCGTAGTAGGCGGAGTTTGGATCAAGGTTCCTCAAGTACTATGGGACACAGAAATTCATATTAATGGTCATTCACACGCAATACTACAATGATAAACACTTTGTTCAGGCTCCTCTTACTTTAGCTGTGTCCTCTCTGATACGTAAATTCCTGACGGTGATTCGCCTCTTGGAGTCAAAGTTCTGACCGGGCATGTCGATATCATCTGCGTATTTATCTTCATCCTCATCCTCGCTGTCATGTTCCCACTCCTGCAGAGACAAGATGACACACATTAAATGAATGTGGTTACAGCTTAGGGACGAGAGGACAAGCTGATGGTCCAGAATGCTTACCGATTGGTCCAGCTTTCCTGACGCCAACTCATCTTGAAGCTTGTGAGCCTTCAACGTCCTTTTGGCCTGAAATGTAAACAAACAGGATATCATGACATGATCAACTTTTAATTCAATGAAACTTAATTAAATTAATGTTTATTTAAGTTGAGTTAAAAAACAAAACGATATGTGAGTACTCAATGGGATTTCTTCCAAAATCCATTAGCTGCTTACCAGATCCACTTTGGCGTACTCCTCCACTATGCGCTGGTGTTCCTCGGGGTCGTAGCCATTCCAACGATCTCTCTTCCCGTCGTAATCCAGTTTGAGTTGCACCTGAGCATGTTCATCTTGAGCGATGCTGGTGCCTGTGAACTTTGCCCCGACTTTTCTGGGCCGCTGAGAGAAGAAAGGTCAGAATTTAAAAGGCCACATTGCGACAATTTATCTCCTCCTTTGAATGCAGAATAGTCAATTTTACCTCCAAACAGTCTTTCTTCTTGTGCGTCATTGCGCCACAGTTTTCACAGGCGCCCTTGCGGAATTTAGTAGTAAGGCTGTTCTGTTGGGCAAGTCGACACGAGTCAAGTTACTTAAAAGGACTCTTTGCAATGTAAATAGTGATTTATTTCTTCTCACCTCTTGCACTCCTCTCTTATACCATTCTCCAATGGCAGAAAAATTCTCTTGAATTTCCGTCTGTGGTCTCTGATGTTTAAGTGTGGGCCTTTTGGATGGGTCAATATACCACGGCACGGAGGAAATATACTGAGGGATATGTGGGTTTATGTCCCTAGAAAAGTAGTGGGGGGAAAAAAAGTAAGTAATGAGGATTTGGACCAAAAAGATAATGTAACACATTATGCTGGGTAAAAATGTGTTGTAATACATTTATGTCTGTTTAAGGCATATATGTTGTGATTTGTGACCATTAAAATACAAATCTATCAAAACATTACTAAAATTGTGTGAGCCAGTGGCAAAAAGCTACCAGGTCCATTGGATTATTTTCAGAACACAAACCCAGTTGACAAACATAAATGTACAATGTTCACTTACTTTCCCTCCTCGTCCACCTCAGCTGGAGCGTTTCCCAGCTTTCTCTGTTCCTCAAGTTCCTTCTTCTTCCTCCAGTCCTCACGGGTCATCTTCTTGGGCTCATCCAGGTCTACGACGCCCTCCACAGCGGCGTTTCCGTTGCTCTGCTCGGTCATGATTCAATCTGCTATATGG
Source organism: Vanacampus margaritifer (assembly GCF_051991255.1). Classification (NCBI taxonomy): domain Eukaryota; kingdom Metazoa; phylum Chordata; class Actinopteri; order Syngnathiformes; family Syngnathidae; genus Vanacampus; species Vanacampus margaritifer. Next base: position 23,069,276 of record NC_135441.1, on the reverse strand, counting down.
CACATACGTACAACGATTCAGTCGTTAAAAACATTCAAAAGTGGAACGGAAATGTCTCCACATTGCAGTCCAAATAACACGTAAAATATGTTTATTTGTCTTAGCTGTGTCGCAATTCCATTGTTTGGCCGGAATACTATATATTTCTCTCATTCATGTTTGACAAACAAACGAATTACCTTAGCTCTATCCAAAAATGTAGTCTGTATTAGATTCTTCTTTTGTAAAACGTAAACAGCACTAGTTTACAAAGGTCGCCATTTTAAGACAGGGAAATTACGTCACAATGTTTCTTGCTCGTAGTGTCCAATCATAACAAAATGTCGAAGAGCGACATCTAGTGTCGTCGACGGGCAAGTTCAGTTGCTGTTTCCTGCATGTGCTCAGAAACGTCTGCTCTCAAGTTTAAATTTGTAACGTTTAGAATACGGTATATACCGTTGAATAAGTGGGATCGCTGTTGGTCACTTTACTAGCAATCTTTTAATATATTCAGTGAGATATGGTTTAATTGTTTTCACTATAGTGAGACTGTAAAAGTACAGTATACCACAATATGAGGGATTACTAATCCTACTTTAGGCCCACCCTGTTAGAATGCACATTCATAAACAAAATTTTCATAAATTGTCAATATGGGTTGCTGTTTGTAGACGTTTGAGCACCCCCCACCCCCAATTTGCCAGTAACAACATAGAATAAAATAAATAACGTTCTGCAACGTTCAGTACTGTATGCAGTGCCTTGGTCATCAAAAAAGTGTTTACATTTTGTTACTTAGGGAAAAAATTCTTGTCTCAGGCTTCAGTGACTCCAGTGTGTTTATTTTTGCATTTGGGTCAAAGTATAACATGAAAACAATGACGTGAGAGCGTTCCAATGACCACTCTTCCTTTTTTAGAAGACATATAAAGACGGCAACAACAAAAATAAATGCCCTTGTGATTACAGTTTTGCCAGAAAGATGAAAAAAATCTTCCTTTTACATATAACTATATATATAGAAAAAGTCAGATGTAAACAATGTGTACGTGAAAGCACAACTCAATCTAAACGCACCAGACACAAACAAACAAATATCAACAGAAGTAAAAAAAATAAAATAAAGTAAAACAAAATGAGTGAGTGCGCCCCTCAGGCCTTAGCACCAAAATGAAATCCCAAGCATCAGTGCAGCTGTCTGGGATAGGAAAATACTGTACCAGGGAGAAGGCAATGTTGCGTTAAGAGTACAGTAGATGACATTAAGGGTCACTTGTCATCGTCATCCTCCTCGACATCTTCATCGCCAGGATCTTCCTCATCGTAATCAGGCCAACTGCCATAAACATCTGTCCCCTCCTCCTCGGGGCTGTCTCCGTACAGTGGCTCATCTTCCACTAGCTCGATCTCTCCCTCGTCGTCATCTGCTTCATCATCATCATCATCATTATCATCATCATCATCATCATCATCGTCATTGTCGTCCAATTCTACCTCTAACCCAAACACCTCCCCTTCCTCCATCTCGCCATCCTCGCTGTGACCCTTGGAGGACGTCGGGCTGGAAAACGTTTTCTCGTCAGACTTGTCTGTGAGGCAAGACCCGCTGGAGGGGATGAAGCTTGAGGTAGCCGTTTTTGTGTTTATATAGAGACGAGGAGGAGGAGGGGGAGAAGGAGGAGGCGGCGGCTTGTGAGAGGAACGTTCCGATCCTGGAACTACACGGGACGCGGGTGGCGCAGCGACTGGCTGGGAGGCGGTCGCTTCGGGCACGTATTCGCGGATCTCGCCTGGTTCCAGGGGGTCGGGCCCGCAGGGGTCGTGCTCGTTGCAGGACAGCTTGCCATCCAGCTTGGAGATGAAAAGCATGCCGTCGAGATGCGCTTTGCAGAATGAGCTGGGGCACATCTCACAGAAAGAAGTCGCCTCCCTGCCGCAGATGTCACATTGGTGCCACGGACACTCCCACCGCCCTGGGATTCATATTACAGTCATTTATACGTTGATTTGTTTTTTAATAGTCAAATGTACATTGGTGTGTATTTTGTACTTGCCTGCAGGTCTCTTGGCCAGGTTGAGGCAATCAGCGTGGTAGACCTTCGGGCAACCGGGTCTCTTACATGACACGATTTGGCCCCCGTCACCGCAGCTGAAACATTCATCCTCCCTCTGTTTGGTCACCTCCTGCTTGGTTTTCTTCTTCATGGCCCCTCGCCTCCGCCCTTCCTTCAGTTTCTCAGCTGGCGGCTGATTCTGAACAAAGTAATAATCGCAGATTAATTACGTTTTTTTTTTCCCCCAGGGGTCAACAAGTCAACTTAGATATAACATTTTTTTTCACAATGCCAAAAAGGGCAGAACTGCCTGATTATTGGAAAAAAAAAATATCACGATCATTTTGGCAATAATTGAAATCACAATTATTCAAACAATTATTATTAATTATTTATTTTAAGACCAATTTAAAAAAAATTGAAACGCTATTTATAAACGATTTTTTGGGGTACAAAACAAGAAAATGTTAAAACGTAAAAAACAAATAAAAAACATAAAGACAAATACAATTCATTAAAACACTATAATTATGCAAGTTTCTTTTGGATGAAACAAAATTTATAAAATTAGTTATTTTAAAAAGGTGCAAATTTAAACAACTCAAAATCAGTATTAATAATCTTTTCTTTTCTTTTTTTTTTTACACGATTATGCTGACTTTGTAATTATGGAGTGTAATAATTGAAATTGTAATTGAATTTCCAGAAATTGCACAGCCCTACCACTGAGCGTTCACTGTAGTTTGTGTATTTTATTATTATTATAAATTTTTTTACCCATCATGTCAGATTGTTAACATGTTATGTAGGAAACTACCTACAGCTGTCGTAAAAAACAGATGGATTAATTGATTACAAATAAACACAAAAGCTTACGGACAAAGATGAAAAGGAAGGCCCTTTTTATTGTCACATAGTTGGTGAAAATGTTTGTTCAATTTTAGTTTCTGTTCTTTTGTTTGTTTTCATTAACTCCGATAGACACACGTGAGATTTTGCGGGACACAATTTTGTTCTGAAATTTGACATTCAAAAGAAGAGTTGCGCACTTTAAAACATGCACCGCTGTTTTCTTAAGACGAAACCCAAGAGCAGCAGATGCAAAGAAAACGGCAGAGGCCCCAGAATTGAACCTTGTGGAACACCCCACGTTCCGTTATACATGTGAATTCATATTGCACATATTCATCCGACGACTTGCAATTTTTACCTTGGGCCGAACGCCAAGGAATCCGCTGCAGTTGGGTGCTCCACATTTACAGGCGGTCTTGCCGTTGCCAAGACACTCCAGATTGTAATTGAAAGTTAGCTCCACACCTGAAAAAAAAAGCACACCTTCTGTCAGTGCCGTGGTCAGTCAAGTGCAAAGTACCCGCAAGGGGTGAAACCTTTTGGGATGTCTTGCAGAGCAAAGAGTCCCACGCGGGTGTCTCCATTCACGGTCCACTTCTGAGTTTCGCAATTTGGCTGGCAGCTGTGATTCATAAAGCGAGCCTGATTCCCTTTGGGTCCCGCATCGATGATTCGGTCCTGGGATTCAAAGATGGAAAACTAACAAATCAGCAGACAGCAGTGCCTCTACCCTCCACAAATGTACTTAGTCTTTGGATTAACCTTTGTAAATATAATCAATATCAAAAAATATCAGTGTCACAGTATTAAAATTACAGCTCTAAAATATCTTCTTTTAGATTTAGATTTTTTTGTGTAAAGAAAACAAGCCCCCCCCCACACACACACTAAACACAACCTATTTTATATTTAAACAAAAGATGTTAAAGGGTTATATGACTCATTGAGCCATTTTGAGCAGTAAAAAGTGAATGTTTTTTCCAGAATTTATGTGATAAGTTAATTTTCTTTCATGTACCATTAATACCTTTAAAAAACAATTTTTTACACTAGCTGTCAATTGAAGATGACATCACCTGTGCTGAGGAAGTCGTCAACTCATTCACTGCCATCGACGGCTACAGACGTCAAAAATTCATTTAAACTATTTCTATTAGTTTAACATTTTTCCCACTTTTGTTAACAAGAGCATGAAAACCTAGATTTTTTTTATTGTACATTTAGAACAGATATCAAATTAGTGATAAATAGTGAGTTAACTAGTGAAGTCATGCGATTAATTATGATTACAAATTTTAATCGTCTGACGTCCCTAATTTTTGATGTTTTCTTTTTTATTGTGTCAGGCGATTTTTGATGGTAATTAACTGCATGACTTCAATAGTTAACTCACAATTAATCACAAGTTTTATATCTGTTGTAAATGTACAATAAAAAAAAAAAATTCTAGGTTTTCATACTCTTGTACGCTTTATTTATTTCATAACTCCCGCGAATCTGCGTTAACCATAAAACGCTCGGATAAAATTCCACGACATGCTAGGAGGCTCACGTCACCCTCTTGTGCATTTTCTGATTCATTTAATCGGCTAAGAGACCAAGAATTACTCAAAATAAAACAAAATGACATTAATAGGTTAATCTTTTCTGTTTGAATTCTTAGAAAGTAACAGCTAACTATTTTTAGAACAGGCTGCTCATGTTGGCCTTGGGGCTAACTAGTACACGCTGGCAGCATGATGTCTTTTTTTTTTTTAAGGTCAATGCACATTAATCATAACAGAAAGGCATCTATTTGCCGACCCTCCACAAATGTACTTAGTCTTTGGATTAACCTTTGTGGCTACTGATGTCAGAATCTTACCTTGTCTAGTGTCAGCATGTAAAAATTACAGATGTCTTTTTCCTGAGCGTGTTTAATCCGGGCCCGACATTCTTCTTCATCTATCACCTCCCCCACATATTCGCTCACAAAAGCTCCCTGTGGAGAACCACAACAGCGCATTAGTGAGAAGCTTGATCAGAAAAAAACTGGTCTCCGACCCACCTTCTTGATGTCGGACACGCTGCGTAAACCCCAGCCCCGCGACAGTGTCCTGAAAATCTCAACAACGGTGTACTGGCGTTTTGTGAAGGTCTGGTTCTGACAGCGCTCCCCCGCAGCGCAAACCTGAGGATGGCACTCGTACAGCAGCATGCGATTGATGCACTCGGAATCCACGCCGCACGGGTTCTCGTCCGACGCCTTGCAGTTGCAGCGTGGGACCTCCGAGAGGTCAGCTGTGATGATCTGCACTTTCCCAATTGGCTTATTGACCTAAGGAGTCACGACAAGCGGTTTTTAGTCACAATGAACTGCCGGTGACAAAGAAAACACACATTAGGAAAAAGCACCTTTATGTGTTTGTACGGCGGAGGTTTCTTATGAATCTTTTTGTCCTGCTGAAGCTGCTTCATTTCCTTTTCTTTCTGAAGCTCTTTGAACCGGTCTGCTGCATCGATCAGGGCTGTGAACAAAAGACACCATTTTACTGATCACATTCAAACAAAACGTCGTCTCCAAATGCACAGCGTACCCTGTTTGTACACGGCGTCCGCCCCCTTGCCCATTTTCTCAATGTTGTGGGTGTCGCCCTCCATGTAGGGGAACACACGGGCTTGGTAAGTCCAGACAAAATCCTTGGAGCCAAAAAACTGCACCGGGAACTCCCCGACCTCGTGTTTCATCCTCAAGATGTTATTCGGGACATCTTTGGTTAGACACACTTCAGCAGGCCACCACCTGCAAAGAGTTCAAGATATTAAGATCTTAATTTAGAAATGCACAGGCAGCTTAAGTGTAGTTTGTACATTAAATGTAGTGTAAATTAATGAGTGATTGTTGTAAACTCTGAATAAAAAAAAAAAAATATATATTTTATACATGAGTCGTCCTGTTCAGTTTTAATTTGAAAAAAAAATAATAAATAATATGATAATACTAAATAATAATGAATAATACTATTCAGTTGCTCAATAATGTGCTCCAAAGTCAAACTTTGTAACTTAAACAAATACGATTACATGCGCAGACAGACCTATGTTTGTTTTTTTCAGGGCCGATAACAATACTGATTATTAGTAATTAAGGATAACTGATATTTGGAGGAGATATTCATTTTCATTTAAAGGGAAAATTTGGGCATAAAAACAAAACAAAAAAACAATCTCCGACTCATAGCTTTGTCAAAATGTTTTAAGTATTAAACAACTTTTCAGATTTGCAAAATGTTGGGAGTTTTTTTTTTAAATATTAGACAGTAGTCATCATTGGTTTAAAATTCTAACAAAAAACATCAGCATGTCTTAAAAAGTTCAATCAAAACATAAACAAGTAAATCGCGCCCAAGTTTTCCAAAATTACTACTCAGTTTTAATTTCAAACAAAAACAGAAGGTGCAGAGAAAATCACTGGGTCAGCAACGTCTCATAAAGTTAACAGAATAAAAAAAAATTAAAATTAAAAAAAAACATCTCTGCTGTTCCGTGCTACCTCTTCTACAGCTCATTCACTGCCAGAAAAAAATAAAAATCAATCTGGAAAGTGTATTTGACTTTTTTCAAAACTTCTATCCAAATGCTGAACCTGACCTGTAGCGTCCCCATTTGACCCAAAGTATGTCCTTGATCCGCGGCTTCTTTCCCGCCTTGCAATCATTGCAGAACCAGCTGCCTTGAGGCATCTCCATATTGAGACATTCCTGATGAAAAGCAGCAGGACAGGCTTCGCAGCAGAGCAGGCTGCCTCCTGCAAAATCACAGCAAAAGCATTGAAGGGCTGATGCATTTTTTGGTGTGTCACGACTTTTGCCGACTAAAGGCTTTTAAATCTGATTTGCGACTATGAGACGAAGGCTATATTAAAAGAAAACAAACTTGCATGGTCAAGTTAATCCATTAAAAGGGGCATTAATTACCTTCCGAGCACACGAAGCACCAGCTCACATTGATGTGTTCATGGTTCTTGCAGCCCTTCCGAGGAGTGAAGTGGTTTGGACAGAGGAAACCGTTGTTGGCCAGCACCACGCTGCCAGCTGCCATGCAGTTGTCATTGGCATGGTAAGCCACAGGGCAGCGCACACAGCGAGCCAAGCGTCCTGCGGAGCATGAGAGCATCATTCATAACTGACACGTCTGGGGAAAAAAAAAGGTGTTATATTCATAGTTTTTTAAAAACTCATTCATTTTTACTGAAGCAACCCCCTTCGCTCCCGGCTGTTTTACTGGATTTGGACTGATTTTGCAAGGCCCACAGAATATTGTGTTCTATTGCTGTAAAAACATGGAACCTACCAAAAGAAAGATTAGAGTCTCTTCTTTCATCAGGAAAAAAATATATATATATTTTTTAAAATCTGTTTCTGTTTTGCAGCAATTATTATTAGAACATAGCTAAGTTTTATCATTATTCACAAACCTGTTGCTTGTTGCAACATGGCCCTGGCTGGTCTTTTATACTCTGCTGCCACCTGCTGGCCATTTTATTAAATAACTACCATTGCTTTAAGCAACCTTCTTCATGCCAGTAGCTCTATCAAATCCTTCTGTAATCTCTAGCATAAAAAAAACATTAAAAACGTATAAAAACATTTTGGGGAGTGCAGGACATATTTATACGTTTTTGGGTTTGAATCGTATCACACAGCATTAATCGTCTTTTATTGGAGAGAAGCACAACCCTAATATATATATATATATATATATGCATAGAGTACATGTGTATGAAAACACAAGTTCCTACCATAGCTACAAAATGAAGCAAATTCATGCCGGGTTTGTTCGCTTTGGTGTCAGCCAGTGTGAGCAGTGATGAAATTCAGTTTTGCAGCAATTAGCATTAGCATATAGCTAAGTTTCATAATCATTCACAAATCTGCTTCGAACTGTGGGCTTGTTTTGCAACATGGCCCTAGTTGATCTCTTCTACTCTCCTGCCACCTGCTGGTTGTTTTTGTAATAACTACCATTGCTTCAACCGTTTTGTGCAGTTGAGAGGCTGCATCAAATGCTCTAGCATAAAAAAAAAAAAAAACGTCTAAATACGTATTTGTGACACTTAAAACATTTTTGGGGAGCAAATGAGTTCAAAGGAATTTGGAAATGAGGATTTTCTAATAAAAATCAGAAGCCAGTATTATGAAGCTTCTTACCTTTGGAGCTGCAAGCATTGAGCGGATTGGCGACGTGACACGACAGGCAAACGTGTAAGGGGCAGCGGAAGCTTTTGTTATGCCGCTGCGTGGCTGAGAAGGCCATGATGCAGTCGGCGTGATAGAACTTTCCGCACAACGGGATTATGCATCGCTTCACGCCATTACCAGACGTCTTACACACAAAGCATGTGTGAATACCTGAAATAGTAGCAAAGGATTCATGAGCATTCCGTTCATTTCCTTCAACACAAAAGGCCACCGTAGACGGACGGCGCTCTCACTTACCTGAGGTGCATTGTTGGCAGTGAAATTTCCCTTTGGGTGGCGCAGACAAACCAATACACTGCGGGTGGAAGGCTCCGTAACAGTGGCCGTCACATACCACAAGGTCTCCTGTCCTCTCGCACACCTACCATAAAAAGCATCAGAAAATGAAAGCCAAGCGTTTCCACTGAAGAAGTACAGAATCGGCCTTTTTTTCCTGAGCACCGTCTCACCTGGCAGACATTCTCCTTAAAGGAACTCGCACCTATTTTCCCTTTACCATCCACTTGGGAAGATGGGCTGTCTATCAAACTGGCATCAAGCATCTACGAAAATCAAGGCAGAATTTTCATCGATGCTTTAAAAAAAAAATAAAAAAAACAGGCGGACACTTTGTATTTTGAACAAAAGTAAATAAAGTGATGTGATCACCTCCGATTTGAGACTTTCGGTGTCTGTGTTATGTTTCTCTTCAGTGCTGCAGGGCGTCAACTTGGCCGCGTGCTCAGGGGACTTGGTGGGAGTGACAACATCTTCAGCCTCGGAGGGTGGGGGGGAAGAATCCGGGACGGAAGACGTGCTGGGTGAAGGTTTCTCTTTCTTTACAGGCGTTATGAAAAAAAAAAAAAAAAAAAAAAATTCCCAAGATTATTTAAACATCACAATGAATTTGGTAGTCGTCGTGACAAATACTGACCACATGTTCCTTAGGTTTGAGCTTTTGAGGTATCACAGTTTTCTTGACCAACACTTTTACTTCAGAGAAAACTTTTGGAGGGTATTTGGGCTCCTGTGTGAAAATACAGCAACATTAAAATAACCATGACACAATCATAAGAGCTTCACAGGAATGTTCTGGCCAACAAAAATGGTAGCCTCGTCGTCCTCTGTGTACCACATGACTTATTATTCAAGAGTTAGGCTTGTTGACTGATTCTATGTAAAAATATAATCGATATCAAATGGGCATCGGCCGTGAGCAAAAATATCGCAGTGTCACAGTATTAAAATTACAGCTCTAAAATATCTTCTTTTAGATTTCGATTTTTTTGTGTAAAGAAAACAAGGCTCCCCCCCCCCCCCCCAAAACACAACCTATTTTATATTTAAACAAAAAATGTTAAAGGGTTACTTTCAGCAGTAAAACACTTTTTTACACTTGCTCTCGATTGAAGATGACATCACCTGTGCTGAGGAAGTCGTTAACACATTCACTGCCATCGACGGCTATAGACGTCAAAAATTCATTTAAATTATTTCTATTAGTTTAATGTTTTTTTCCACTTTTGTTAACAAGAGCATGAAAACCTCGATTTTTTTATTGTACATTTAGAACAGATATAACATTAGTGATAAATAATGAGTTAACTAGTGAAGTCATGCGATTAATTACGATTACAAATTTTAATCGTCTGACGTCTCTAATGTTTGATAATGGTTTCTTTTTTTTTATTGTGTCAGGCGATTTTTGATGGTAATTAACTGCATGACTTCAATAGTTAACTCACAATTAATCACAAAATTTATATCTGTTGTAAATGTACAATAAAAAAAAATATTCTAGGTTTTCATACTCTTGTACGCTTTATTTATTTACAACTTTATTTATAAGTCCCGCGAATCTGCGCTAAACATAAAACGCTCGAATAAAATTCCACGACATGCTAGGAGGCTCACGTCACCCTCTCGTGCATTTTCTGATTCCTTTAATCGGCTAAGAGACCAAGAATTACTCAAAATAAAACAAAATGACATTAATAGGTTAATCTTTTCTGTTTAAGTTCTTAGAAAGTAACCAGTGCACTATTTTTAGAACAGACCCATAGGCTGATCATGTTGGCCTTGGGGCTAACTAGTATACACTGGCAGCATGACAACTTTTTTTTTTTTAAGGTCAATGCACATTAATCATAACAGAAAGGCATCTATTTGTATGCGCTCGTCTTTGTCGTTCCTTCCACCTATACGCAATTGCTCGCCCCTCTCCTCTCTGCTCAGCCGAGAACGAGAGATGAAAAAATGCTTCTGGGCTCTCCAACTAACTTCAGAGGCGGTTTGTTTAGTGATTTACGCAAACAGCGAGACTTTTGCTTGGGAGTCCCCTCAAAAAAGAAATGCTCATTAGCAGTGAAGGAAATTTTGCCGGTAATATAAACCTAAATTTAAAATCTCTATCACAGCGGTAATCGGCCCTTGCCTAATCTCAACCGCAGACATCTTTGAAATAAGGTAAGACACGCCGCCATCTTTCTTTTTTCGGTGACGAGAGACTTCTGATGTAGCCTAGTAGTGCTTTTACCCAACTTACCTCCTTCTTTGGAGGACCGGATTCTTCTTCAACGGTACAATCCAACAACAACTTATGAGACAGCTTCCGAGGTCTTTTTCTTTCTGATGTTGAATCTGTAACCAGGATCCAAATGATATCATCATGCGACATCCAGGAATGACATTTGGGATTGTTTTAACAACTCGATACGATACCAGATTTTGGAGGTAGATCAGCTTCTTCGGCTGCAATGGCGTTATGGGGGGGTGTAGTTGGGGCTGGGGAGGAGGTGGGCGGCCCTTCAGGGGGGCACTGATCCTGAGATTGACGATGTGGCTCTGTAGTTGGAGGCGTAGGGGGCGCTATTGAGGCTGGTGTTGTGGCAAGTGTCTCCGATGTGATGCTGAGATCCAGGACTGGCGACACATTTCCACTGGTATCGCTAAGAACCTGTGAGGCCACACAAATGGACTAAAAATAGTACATTTCTTTTTGCTTATGATTGTGGTGACTTTTACCGTATCGGAAGAGTCCAAGCTGTGTCTCGTGGATTTCTTTTTCGGGGCGAATATTTGTTCATATTCCTCGGTGGACTCCATGAGTCTTTTAGTTGGCTTGCGGAGGCGTTTGTTCTCAAAATGACCTGTGTGGACAAAAAAAACAAAAAAAAAACCCTCTTAGATTCATTTTGAACTCATTCAAACCCAAAAACGTGTAAATAGGTTTATCCTTCATTCCCAAAAACGTATTTATATGTTTTGTGTGTGTCCAAAAGCATACAGAAGGCTTCGATGCAGCTTCTGACATGAAAAGGTTGCTTAAAGCAATGGTAGTTAGAAAAAAAGGCCAGCAGGTGGCAGCAGAGTATAAGAGATCAGCCGGGCCCATGTTGCGACAAGTTTTTTTTTTGCCGGTGAATGTGAATAATGATGAAACTTAGCTATATTTTAATGCTAATTTCTGCAAAACGGTAACAGATATAAATCAACTTTTCTTCCTGATGAAAGAAGAGACTCTAATCTGTCTTTTGGTGGGTTCCATGTTTTTATAGCAATAGAGCAATATTCTGAGGGGCCTTGCAAAATCCAGTAAAACAGCCGGGAGCGAAGGAGGTTGCTTCAGTGAAAATGTCTGGGAGTGATTGAGTTAACCAAACCGAGCGTTAGTTCTCGTCTTACCGGTTGCACTGCTTTCCTCGGAGAAGGAGGTATTGTCAGACAGCCTCTCATCTTCCAGATGAACATCTGGAGATGCTCTCACGGGGTACGAGCCGTTCGTCTCGTTCTCCTCAACCATCTGCCAGCGCTTCTTTGGGGCGATGGGAGAGTCGGAGTTCTTTTCGAGGTAGGCGACGGGAGGATCAGATCCGGCCAAATCGGCGTGGCCGCTGACAAATTCCCTGCCGAAGGCCAAATCGGCCATGTTGGACGAAAGGCCAGGTAACTCAAGTTTCAATTTGGCGGGAAGTCTCTGCTTTCGCCGCTGTTTGTCAGAGTTCTCGCTCTGCGATGGGAAATATTCACAGTGGTAGGTGTCGGCTGACATGAGAACTTTCGTCCTCCACTTGGCTTTCGCTGTTGAAAACGTTCCCGGTTGTTCAACTTCTGCTTTGGTCCCTCGGCTGGACGTCGCAGCGGACCCCCTCAGCGGATCGCCGTGCGAAGGCGAAGGGACGACCGAGGGCTCCTCCTTGATCAGCAGCGGCGGCGGCGGCACCACCAGCGGCCTCCCCTCCTTTGCTCTCGTGTCATGAACGTCTTTGAGGAGCATGAGGAAGGTACTGAATTTTAAATTGGAATCGGTCCGAAACGTGGCCGCCTGCGAGTCGCCGTTCTTGTCGACAAGAGACTTCAACGTGACTTCCTTCGCATCCAGAGATGACGACGGCGAGGCGGAAGACGACGAGCGTGCCGGGCTGACGTTCTCCGTCTTGATTCCAACGGGTTGCGTGGAGGCGCCCCTTCGCCCCACGCTAGGAGGCGCGATTGCGCCAACAGCATTTCTTTTCTTGTCCGGCTTCCTCGCACGCTTCTTCGGAGTGCTGTGATTTACACGGGACGACTCATCGCCGATCGATTGCCAACAGGGAGACGTTTCCATTTTTGACACAGCTGCATCAACGGGTTCGTTCGTGTGGCAATCGTCGGAAAGGGCGTCCGGGAGTTCGAGATGACTGCCGAGCTGATTGACAGGCAGCTTTTTGATCGGACTGTGTGAAATGTCTTCATTGTCCATTAATCCCTGATTCTTACAGTCCAAAATGTCCATAAAAGCTGAATGATGTGAATCTGTTGAATACTGGGCTGTTTCTGTGGATATTGTTTTGATTGTGTCGAGTTCCCGAACTGGAGACGACACCGGTAGACGTTTTGGACAATGCAACACCGGAACCGATTCCAGATCCGCATAAGGCGACTCTTTACGTTCTTTTTTTGCCGCACGGCTTGTTGTACGAAGGTCCAGCGTGTCCGCGAAGACCGACCCGCCGACAATATGCCCAAATATGTCCGACAGACATTTCTTTTTCTTTTTGTAAGTTCTGCTCTGATTGGACGGTGCTCCTGTTGAATCTTTGACAATGTGTTGCTCAATGTTTCTGGGGAAAGTATCGGGGGATGCGAGTTCGCCAGCATCTTCGTAGAAAGTCTCCTGAGGCGGACTGTGGAGGGACTCGTCCGCTTTGAGGGACACCGCCGGCAAACATTTGGCAGAGAGCAAATGCTCAGCTTCCATCACGCTGACTTCCCACGCAGACTGCAAACTTTTGGGTATCTGCAAAAACGAGAGCGTGATATGACAGAAAATGCAATTTGTAAAAAAAAATTAAATAAAATAAAAAAAGGGGGGGGGGGGGGGAAATTACGGCAAAATGAGGCAAGGGCAATACTATGCGAGATGCCGAGAGAGAGAAAAAAGCCAAACCTTTGTAAACTTGTCTACTAAAATTAAAATAATTACGAAAATAAACTGACAATATTACATTCTTTTCATGTACATGGCAGGAATGATCAGTCCCAATTTACTGACACCTGAAGGAGGTGAAGATTTTACTAAAATGTTCATCATTGTTGTTGTTTTTTAAATTAGCAATTTTCAATGAAAAAAAAAAGTAATTGATTAGTTTGCTATGTTTTTTTTTGGGGGGGGGGGTCATACTTCAATTATCAGATTGCAAATATGAAATTGACAAATATTGTAGTTTGATTTAATGTTATCAAATTCACATAAAATATGATAAATGAACTATTAAAATCAAATTCTGTCCAGTGGGCCATTTTCAATGACAATTTTTTTTTTATCCAAGCCTATTTTTTTTCCCAGTTGAATAATAATAAATAAATAAATTGTCTCTATCATTTTTCAACCTAAATGGGAACCAACCATTTTGATGTCAGCTCTCTTTCTTCGGCCACACCAATCGTCAAAAATGTTGTGGAAATCGTTTCAGTAGGTTTTTCCTGTTCTGCTACTCCAAAACATGAGTCACGTTTTCACCAGGTGCAACAGTTCATTTTGAGTGTTTGTTTGTGTTTCTTTACTGGATGCGTAGGCGGGATGATGGCATCAGCCGTGTCGGCTACGACACAAATAAGATGACATCAACAAAAATAAACGTGACCGGGCAGTGATGTGTCTGAATAATCGACTTTTCTACGCCACAATGGCAATTCAATCGAGATGTCGACAAGTTGCTGTTACTTTTTTGGGACAATACGTTTTATGCAGCCCACTAGTCTAAATATGGAATTCTGGTTAATATGGCGTTAGTGGAATAGGAGTTAAGCAGCAAAATACAGCCGTTTTTATCCTTCACAGGGGGGCGGCCATTTTGTCACTAGCTGTCGACTGAAGATGACATCGATGTTGCTCAGGTCTCAGGTAACAACCAATCACAGCGCAGCTTCAGAAAACAGGTGAGCTGTGATTGGTCGTTGCCTGAACCCTGAGAAACATTGATGTTCTCTTCAGTCGAGAGCAAGGGGCAAAATGGCCGCCCCATGCGAAGGATAAAAACGGCTGGATTTTGCTGATATGTAATATTAATCAGAATGTCATGTTTGGACTAGTGAGGTCACATATAACATATTATTGGCAAGAAATGTTTAAGATTGGCTTCCACTTTAACCCTGGAGAACCCAAGAACCCTTTTCTTCTTTGGAAAATTATGAATTATACATTAAATGACTGCTATAAGTTCACTGAACACCAAAATATATGTTTTTTTCAATTTTAACCCTTTTTTTAACTAGCTCAGAGTTGCTAATTTATCAAAAAAATATATATAACATACTCCTAGGCATTCTGCAACATGATATGAAATAGATTAACAAAAAAAAAAACACAATTTTACCATCTGATGGTTTGCTGAGAAGATGGTTTTGTTTGGATTGATTTCCAGCTCAACAAAACCGCATGTTGCCAGCCATCTTGTCACCACCACTCTGGCTCATGTAAGTGCAATATTCATCCACTAGATGGGCCCCGTGCAGGGGTCAGAAGTGGCACTCTGGACTTTTGAAGTTAAATTTGTAAAAAAAAAAAAAAAAAAAAAAAAGGTCTGTTATTTGAGTAGCAGAATTTATAGGGGTCAAATTTGACCCCATGGGTTCTCCAGGGTTAAGGCTTGAAGAGGAAGCTTGAACGAAATGCAAAGTCACACTTGGCTTAACTGATTTGAATTGTTTTCTATTTCTAAATGTGTAGCTTTGGTAAGTGACGGAGAAAAAGTGATGGAAGGGGAAAAAAAGACAGGCCGGATCTTAATTTTCACACGCCACTGTGGAGCATAATTTACCATGTACTTGTAGTCTTTCTCCTTCTGCTTCCCTCTCGGTCTAAGCATGGGCAGGTCGTCAAACTGATAGCCCCCTTTGAAAGGAAGAACGGCCTTCCCCGGGACCCAGGCGCAGTCTTGCATCTCGCCGATGGTCTCCAGGAAGTACAGGCGGCAGGGGCGAGGACTGGACACTGCAGCAAAACAGGATGACGAGATCAAACGCGACCGTGACGTCGTCGGAGGTTTGCGCGCTCTTGGCGAAGACCTTACGTTTCATCTTGGTGTGGAGGCCCGACTGGGGGTCGCGGAGAACTCGGCAGGGCCACCAGGGCCGCCTGTTGAACTTTGCCCACACCAACTCGCCTTCCGCATGTTGCACCGATGGAGGAGGTCTCGTGTGTTGACTTTTGGACTAAGTGAGAGAATTACAGCAAGATATTTAGAAATCAGGTCAAAGACACATTTGACGAACAAAAAACAAGTAATACAAGAGATTCAGGAAAGTCTCAAGACTGGAGTCACAAAGGACGTAATGCACTTGAAATCCAAAATTTTCCTTTCAGTCCAACGTACTTGCCTGGCTTTCTCCAACACGCCTTATTTACTTATTTACCCATCTTTGTATTTATGTGCC
Source organism: Vanacampus margaritifer (assembly GCF_051991255.1). Taxonomy (NCBI): domain Eukaryota; kingdom Metazoa; phylum Chordata; class Actinopteri; order Syngnathiformes; family Syngnathidae; genus Vanacampus; species Vanacampus margaritifer. The sequence continues at coordinate 23,053,252 of NC_135441.1, read as the reverse complement.
ATTGCTTATTTTACTAGTCACAATACTGCATACACAGTATGGAGTCAAATTGACACTTGCAAGAGAGTAAAATATTCAGAGTCAATTCAGTATATCGTTTTAGTCTGTTGAAAATGTTTTTCGCTCGGAAATTCTAAGTAAATTTTGCTAGGAGAGATTTTGACTACATGATGACGATGATGAAGATGAAGAAGAAACAAGTGTTGAGGAATGAACTCATGACCTTACGCTTGGGAGACTGCCACACCTGAGCTATGCCACTCCTACTAATTAATTGCTTATAGCTAAAAGGAGAGCAAAATCAAAATCATCATTTTTGGTCTCTTGGAGATGATTTTAGCTGACACGAATGATTTACTAGCACACAGTACGAGCGGCTTCAATTATTATACTCCACATTTACAAAATCAGCATAATCGTAGAATTTTTGTTGTTGAATTTAGACCTTTTTTTGTTGTTGAATTTTTTAAATAACTACTCTAATAGGGCAGCACGGTGGCTGACTGGTTAGCACGTCCGCCTCCCAGTGCTGAGGACGTGAGATCGAGTCCGGGCTTCGGCCTTCCTGGGTGGAGTTTGCATGTTCTCCCCGTGCTTGCGTGGGTTTTCACCGGGTGCTCCGGTTTCCTCCCACATTCCAAAGACATGCATGGGAGGTTAATTGAACACTCCAAAATTGTCCCTAGGTGTGATTGTGAGAGTGGTTGTTCGTCTCTGTGTGCCCTGCGATTGGCTGGCAACCAGTTCAGGGTGTACCCCGCCTACTGCCCGAAGCCAGCTGGGATAGGCTCCAGCACCCCCACGACCCTTGTGAGGAAAAGCGGCCAAGAAAATGGATGGATGGATGGAACTACTCTAATAAATTTTGTTTCATCCAAAAGGAACTTGCATAATTATAGTGTTTCATAGTTGAGTTTTTTTTTTACATTTAAACATTTTCCTATTTTCTACCAAAAAATAAATGATTATCCTAAAGCTGATTTCAATTACTACCAAAATAATCATGATTAGTATTTTCTTCATAATCGAGCAGCCCTAGCTCAACATGAAGTGTTTTTTTTAACTCTCTTCCAAGTGTAAATTTTACTCTGTTTAGAGTGAGACCAAATATCTACAGAATTCACCGTCTATTAGAACAAGCTGAGTAGTAAATATCGCCATATATCTGGAGTAGAGATAAGCCCCTCCCACACACAATGGAGACCTTTGCAAAAACAGAAAATAAGTTGGAAGGCTTGATTAAATTAAAAGTGTACACAGTGTAAATAAAAATAATAATAATAAAATGTGGACAGGAAACACTCAAACGAAGCCTTTGTTTCCCTGAGCTGCCAAAGGAAGAATGTTAGCATTAGCAACTCACATCAGAGTTGCTGCCAGACGGTGAAAGAAACCCGGGATCGGCAGGAGCAAGTTCCCCATCATTTTCCGATTCCTCGTCCATGCTCCATCCGTCTCTCATGGTGATGTCCGGCAGCGCGCTGGGACTCAGGGTGGGGTTCAGTTCCGAAATAGTTTTCGACATCAAGTTAAAAACCGTCGGTTTGTATGCCCTTTTGTCCGAGCCCGAGATGTTTGAGGTTCGAGAGTTTGCGACAGAGTGCTCCCAGGTCTGGTGATAGGGATTGAAGGCGTCGCTGCGTTTGTACGCCGCATGCTCGTGTTGCTGCTGCTGCTGCTTTAGGTCGCTGTCAAACAACGTAGTGCCGAAATGCAGGTAGCCGTTTGAGGTGGGGGAATAACACTCGAGGCTATCCAGACCGTGAGGGGGGAAGCCGTTCCTGGTGTAGGCTGGCTGAGATTCAAACGCGGTATCGCCGCACGGCGAGGGAGGCAGCAGGACAGACGGTGGCTCAAAGTCATCGTGCAACTGGTTCCTGGCGTGGAGGTCGACCTTCTTGACCACGGCGTTGAAGTCCCGCAGCGTCTTTAGGGGGCTGTAACAGTCGGACGCCGACGGCTGCTGCTGCTCCGACCCGAGCTTGGCCACGCCGCACTGCCTTCCGTAGTTGGCGCCCACGAAGCCATTGCGGGGCCTCGGCTCCGATTGGCTGGCGGAGCCAAACGCTGAGCGGAAAGCCGGTCTGTATGACTGACTCATGTTGTCATGGCTCGCCCCTGAAAAAGAGGGGTGGGGGGGGTGATCTTATTCAGTTTCATTTATATCATTTTTTTTTGTTCTTGAACATAGGGCTAGTTCTAACTTATGGCAAAAATTGTCGCATTAGGTCATTATGATTTTGCGTTTGTAAATGTAATGCACCATGAGAAGTAATGATATATTATTCCTTTATTTGACTGTTTTAGTATTACAGATGGGCTGACTGTAAAACTAAACTGCCCTTATAGCACTTATAGAGTGTAAAGTAAAATACAGTACTTATAAAGCTGGGCAATAAATCATGCATGTAAATAAATACGCTCTTCTTCTGTTTTATTCAAATCTGTTGTAATATCCAATGTTATTGTGAGTTGTAATTTTGCACAAGTGGCAGAATGCTAGATGGGTGGTTTACAATGACATGTTTACAATAATTACTAACTACTTAATTGTGGCATTTAAGTAAGTTATACACAAGCTATTAATTGCTTTTTGGGTACGAGCTATAAATGTTAAGATTACATTAAAATCTGTATACATTATTGTTGTCTGACCATTTCGCACAGGATTTATTTTTGAATAAATCAAACATTTAAATAAATGCATGTTGGTAAATTATTAGTATCGTCGAGAATGACTAAAAAAAACATCCAGATATTATTTTCGGCCATATCGCCTAGCCCTAAAAAAGAGGTTTCGTGAGTAAACAAACAGTGACTACTCATACTGGTATCGAACATCCATATCCAAAATTATTTGTGTTAGGTTAAATTGAATTTTTACACAGGGGGCCTCTTGCCCAAAGTAATGTGTATAAAAAGTATTGATATTCATAATAAATGTGTTTTAAAATAGCCGTGAGAGGGAGGACTTGCTAAAAAAAACTGAGCTGACCTCTGATTGTAAAGTGTTTTCCACACTCCTGATTTCGAGAAGAGTTGTCATCGCTTGGCCTCTACACAGTAGGCGGGTCACAACAAAACCCCAACTTGTGCGTGACACATTTCATTCATAAAAATCCAACTCGATCGTGCTACTTTGGATTGACTGCTGAGGGCCATAGCTATGGCGGAGGAGTCAATGGAGGAGGCTGTGGCAGGAAGGAGGTGGTGACACTCAACCAGCACACAAACACACAAATAGGGAAGACAGACACGGGACGCTACAAACAACTCACACAAATCAAACACGTGTACAAAGGGGGAGAAAAACTCACCATGTGCTGGTCGGTCACTATGAAACCAACAACGGACGCGTGATTATGAGGCACAAAGCAAGTGTTAGTGCGCAGATGTGCACAATCCCGGCAGCGGTCCCCGAGTAGGCCGAGGCAAGGCGCTCATTCTCTGCACCGGCCCTCTTCGCGAACTGCCACTAGAGGAACACAAAGTAGCACTTCTGAGAAACACAAAGCGAGCTCCATAACGACGAGCTCGTGTCGGCGGTTCCCCCCTCTGGCACTCCTGCTAGCTTATTGACTACATGATCCCCGCCTGGTTGGCCTCCGGTTTGGGTTAAAACAAGCCCCGGGAAGCGAGCGAGTGTGTTGGTGAAGCTGCAGCCAATCGGCACCGCCACCCAACCCCAACCCACCCCCCAGTGAGTCAAGTCAGTCAGCTCGCATTCGCAGGCCGTGACACCCAAACCTCCCCGAGCGCGCGCACGCGCAATCATGTGAACTATTATGGCACGAAACCGACATATGAGTCATTAAACGAATTTATGAATGACCATTTAACCCCACGCGAGTTCCTAAAAGATGAGGGGGCCGTGCGCGTGGTTTACACCCCAGTACTGTACGACAAACAGCGGCCGCCATGTTGCTTTCTCAGACCGACGGGAAGAGGAGCGAGGCCGCTTGGGAACAAATGCGACGACAACAAAAACGACACGAAATACTCACAAATTACCAACTTTGACTTGGATAAAGCTGTTTGTCTTCCATTTTGTCTTTACGTACGCGAAAAGGGCAGTGGGCGCCGCTTCTAACTTTGCAGTGCCAAAAGACTGCGGGCCACAAGATCAGACAAAAACAGTCCGGCTGTACACAGCACATTTACTTACCTCGGATTAGATTTGAGATTTTAACCCCAAATCGGCATATTTTAGTCACGTTTCAGTGGAAGAATCATCTGGAAACACAAAGTACTTGTTCACTCTCTTCTCTTGCAGCACCGTTTAAACCCGTAATGTCACTCTTTATTAAATCTAAGCTCATCTCAAGATAACCACGTCGTGTTAGCTATTACAAATTATTATGAATCTATCGTTAATTAATTAAACCGCTTGTTTAGTAATGTGCAATTTTACAGGTTAATTGTTTTATTTTGAGACGGGGGCCCTCTGGTGTAGACAGCCGGAATCACACCTTCGATTTGACAATAAGGCATGAGCAAAACAATTGTGTTTATTTGTTGTTTTTTCCAACAAAGTGCGACAACATGCTGTGGATCGGTAAGTAATATGGTTACAAGACATAGTGAAAAGTATGTGAGGGGGTGTTTAACACCTTCAGTCAGACAAACATGGTAACAATGGCATTCCCAACAACAACGACGACGACGTATTAAACCAAGTAGGCTCTTAGTGATTCCCAACCTGTGTATCATTAGAAATAATCTAATTTCATTTGATTTGGTCCACAAAAATATGCATGATGTCTCTTCAACCATCTATACCAGTGACATATAGTGACAGACAGAACAATTTAATGTTTTTAGAACTAGATGGCAGAAAAAGGTACATAATCATCTATAAACCCCCTTTGGTGCTATTTTTGTTTTTCTGAGTTTTGCTTGTGTAAAATATGAGCCTTGGCTCAATAAAGGTTGGGAACACTTGTTTATGATATTGTGTATGCACCATAAACAACACTATTAACACTTGAGCCAGCTGTACAAAAAAAAAAATCGGTATTTACAAGAAAACAAACATGAACATTTCAAAAAGTGGATAAACATTTACGTAAGCTCGGATGGCGGTGACGTGATTGGCTGTTTTGTCACAAAATACTTATTTAGAAAATTGTACAAGATACTGGTCCTATATCTTCAAGGTGGGATCACATTACGACAAAAAAAACACTTTTTACCACCAAAATGATAACATGCATGCTTCCCTGCCAAGTGCATTTTGATCAAAGGGAATTTGTTGATGTAGATGATGAGACTGTACATTGAAAAAGTCAGGAAATTGGGCACAAGTGTCTTTTTTTCTGCGCTCCAATGTTATGAACTGGTTTCATCCGGTTTAACGAGAGGCTCGCACAAGTTTCTCTTCTCCATCATGGCATAGGCAAGCAGCGGAAGATCACAGCCAGTGAAGTCTAGTTTCGTCGGAGTAAAGTCGAGTTTCTTGGGAGCGTCGCATACACCGCCACTTTGCTGCTCCTTGAGCCTCGCCGGGCTCTTGACGCTACCTGGGGGCCTGCCGGGGCTCACCTTGTAGCCGGCTGCTTTGGTGGTGCCGAGGGGCCTCCCCGGACTGGTTTTAAAACCAGCAGCTCTTGTGGTCCCGGGTGGACGTCCAGTACTTGTGCGGTAACCCGCTAACTTAGTCGTCCCCAATGGTCTGCCTCTTCTCCCGGACTTCACTTTACCTGTATTTTTTTTGGTGCCATCAGGCACCGCAACCTCCCCGTTATTAACTGTTAGCGGCGGAAGCTGAAAGGCATTCTGGGTCTCCTGCGTCGGACCCGCCATTACTTTGTGCATGTTCTGTGGCAATGGGGCAAGGCCTGCGAAGGACAGGTGCAAGCCAGAGTTTGTGGGGGAGCAGGGGTAGAACTTGTTAGATTGGAGGCTGCATAGATCAAAACGGCTTGTCGGATGGCAGCCCTCTGCAGGCCCACTCATACAGAAGTCACCGCTGCCGCTGGTGCTGCTACAGGTCACTTGATGCATCATTTTCTGTTGGGAAAGAAAGCGCAGGGGGGGGGGGGGGGGCATCAAAATAACACAGCAACTGATGTTATAACACTCAAGAATACAAGTTCCTGGCTTCAGATGGAATTTTAACGCTGCACACAACACGCTATTCTCGACTAGTCAATGAAGCGTAGCATGCACGAAACGTAGTTTTCCTCATAGAAACGTTAGCCTACATTGGGTGGGGGAAAAAAAACTCACCTCAGTCTTGGGATAACACGCGGCAAAATGTTAGTAACGTATTGTTAACAACGGTCATGTCTGCAAAGTACGCCCAAATAAAAGCGAGCAAAGGCTTCGGCTTTTTTTTTTTTAATCCTTCAGACAGTAGGCGAGATGAGACAGGAAGCCATTTTCGCTTGAAAAAAAAAAATCTATGTAGCAAGATGGAATAACAGCGCATGCGCACCTTTTATGATTTCGTACTTCCGGGAAGAACGGCACAACAGAATCAACTTTTAACAAATGAAAGCTGACGTTTTTGGAAACGCGTTGTCACATTTCATACCAAGCTCACCGTGCTCAAAATTAAACGAGACAAAGAAAATGTGGTTCAGTACAATACGATGCTGTGTTTTCTAAAAACTACAACGGGGACAAAGACAACCCCCCCCCCCCACACACACACAAAATTTTGTTCATACATAGACAATATCCATCAAATCGCGGCATAATAAAAATGAACATATAAAAAGCAAAAACAATAATTGATTCAATAAATTATAATAAATGAATACAATCACTGGTAAAAAAAAAAAAAATAATAATAATAAATGACTTGATCAAATAAAATGTCCCCAATCAGTCAGTGTTCTTGAATTGATTAAAAAAAAATACACACACAAGTATATTATTGAGAGGTTTTATTAACATCCAAATGAATTTAAGTACAGACACTGGATTTCTGGAGCAACCTCAATGCTAGACATGTAGCGATTTACATTTATCAGCATTTGTCCACTCGATGGTCATTTCTAAAACAGATACAAGATGAAGTCCACGGGACTTAGGATTCTCTCATGAGCTTGGTCAATTTCTGAATCTTTGTCTTTGTGGACATGTCCACGTACTTGTCCCCGATACTGACGATCATGCCGCCCAGGATTGAAGGATCGGACTGGAAAGAGGAGAGCATTATAAGTCACATACATTTTATTACTGCTACCGCAGAATCCTAGTGGTACAATTTTAGATAATACAGAGTCACAATAACTATATTAGTCCTGAAATGGGGAATTTAAAATAAGTGTTATAAAAGGCAGATAACATTCACATACATCCATTAATAAGTAACAAATACAGTGGGTGGAGCCCTCCCCCATCACATATCCTTAGTTTGGCATTTGCAAATTCACAGATTTTTATTATTATTATAATTATTTAAAGGAAACTGTCCTCTGTCAGTCACAGATAAAAGCACCTATTTGTGATTTCCTGAAACAAAGCAAAAAAAAAAAAAGGTCATAAAAAAATAAATCTTGACAAAATACTGTCTAAAGTATGTATGATATTTATTGGATTGTGTAAACCCAGTCGGGCTGTGAGGTCTGCAGACTCGGGTCAATTATTGGAGCCCAGGTTTCAAGGCACACAAGGTGAAGCAGGTTTTAGCCGTTATGCTGCACACAAATGGAATAAGTTGCCAGGGCAACATTAGTGATGTCAGCCCCAAATATAAATGTTTTTTTTACGGAAGTTTTGCCGACACACTCAATCAATTTGCACAGCTTCAGTCATTCTTCATCAAGATAGTCATCAAAATTGTTGACATATACACGTAGGTCCTGTACACTGTACTACAGACAAGATGGTAGGAGGGTTAGGGTTAAAAATTGTACCTTGATTTCCAGCTTGATAGTTTCGCCCTTCTGAACAAATCCGTTAAGTGTGACTTTCAGTTCAGCAAGATTAGCTGCATCCAATGGCTGAAATGAATATATATTGATTGAGTGTATGCATGTATAGCCAAAATACTCATAGCTAATAATAATAATAATAACGAACAGGATAGGCAGGCGTTTTTGTGCAACCTACCTGAGCAGTGGTTACTGAGCAGATCACCTCTCCACGGTGCGCGCTCATCATCTTGCCGAAAGCAGTGATGACGTCGCCAGTTAGGGTCAGGCGGCCATTGTCAGACAGAACAGCTGCAGAAACCAAAATTAAATCAACACAAAGTTCATCTTTAGCCAAAGCTAGGCAAGACAAGCTTGCTACATTATGTAAACATACGCTGATGTAGCATTTCTCATCATTAGTAGAATATTTATGATATTTAAAAATAAAGCTTCAAGTGACAACTCACTGATGAGGTTCACTGTGATAGGGGAGACTTTTGCCTTTGCAAGGGCATCGTGGAAGGTCTTCTGCTTGAGGCTGCGCTTCACGTGAGGGTTCATGACAATACTAGAAAGTTTGGGGTCCTTGATGATGGCCTGTGTAGAAGAAAAAAAAGTAGCATTTGAGAAGATTAAATCAACTCTGCGTTTTTTTTCAAATCTGCTTGGGTTTACAAACCCTCTTTACTTACATTCACTTTACCCAGCTCCTGCTCCACTTGGTCCAGTTTTTTCTGCTTACTGGCAGCTGAGAACAGAGCAGTGGCATATCGACCTTCCACGCCATAAACCTGGATTGGTGGCTTGAGGGAAATTCAACATGACATTAAAACACATTTGCAGTCTTATAGAAATGTACGGTCGGGCGACGCTTCATGTTGCATCAATATTTACCCTGATCAGTTTGGCTGCAGGCCTAATGGCTGATGTGCTAAACTGGCGGGCCTGCACAAAGTGAAGTAGGAAAATTCTAACATTAAACATATCAAGATCGTGAGCATATATCAACACATGCAGTGTCCCTTGTAGCTAATGGGTAGGCTAGCACTTTAGCAGTCATTCAAGTGCAAAACCGCGTGTAATTATTCGTGACATTCAAACATCCACAGCGGGTCTCCAATATGGTTATAGTGCGTTAAAATTACTTTCAAACACAGGAATATCGCGTTTGAACTATTGTAAAATTAAACAAATGTGTAAAATCATTGAACGTCTTACCTGCTGTCCTAGCATGAGTGCTGCCATTTTCTCCTCCAGCTGTCCAGACTGGAAGCAAAGACTGCGCATGTGCAATGGAAAGAAGACATGTCGTATCCATGGGATTTGTAGTCCTTCAACACGAGAGTGGCTACTTGGGTTATATATTTCAGTCGTAATAGATCTTGAGCTAATGCTGAATCTCTCAATAGAGTCTATATTTTAAACTTCAAATTTGAGTGTTTATTGAAATTCTTGCCCCACAAGCTGTTCAGTTAAACACTCAGGCCAGGACTATTAATACCATCCCAATTTTTTTGCTGCATTTTATCGTAGCTCAGTTTTTGTTAGGTGGGAGTTTCTTGACCTCTTTCTACCAAGGAAATGTGACAGGTGGTCAACATTAAAATATATTTAGCAGATATGACGGCTTAGTTATTTTTTATTATTATTAGCTACTTCTATGTAATAAAGGTGGGGATGAAACTGCATTACAATTTATATAATTAAATTCGTTCCAATTTTCCTTTTTCGCCCCTCCCTCGAAGTTGCTTCATGTTTATTCTTCCATCCCTTCTTAGGTATAATATACTGCTCAGTTTATCTACTATAGTCACGCAAAGAAAGGTTTCAAGAGCCATTTCTGTTTCAAATTGCCATCTTTATTTCCCCCCTATTCAGAGCAAAGCATAACAGAGCAATAAACAAACTCAAGACTTTACAAAAACAAAACTGCTAAGAAAATACTTACCTAGGCTGTTCCTTCGGTGTGATTTAAAACAAGATCAATCCGCTCTTTCAGCTATACTGCAATTTTGAACTTCATCCAAATGGCCATTGATGTTAGTAAGCAGTGTAACAACATCAAAATGAAACTAGATTTCAGATTTGGTGAGGAGAGGATGTCATATTACCCCACAGGAACTGGAGATAATCTGCAATCTAAAATGAAACACTTAAAGCTGAAAAGAATTTCCATGGTGCGACATTCTCATACAAAAAAAAACAAAAAAAACATCATGGCTCCTTTCATAAATAGAACAACTATAAGGGTCGGATATTTGTGCCACAAACTTCACTTAGTCCTGTACATCCACACACACGCGCCAACAGAAGAGTACTTCTACTGATCCGAGTAGTTAAGTGTTCAGTGGTCACTCAATAGTCTCATGCTTTCCTTTTCTGTAGTCTCGGACAAAATCACATGATACAAAACGTGAATGAGACGAGGGAGGGGATAAACGTGTCTGTGTTCACGACACTTTGCCCCCCCTCCCCGGCTTTGAAGTGTGTGTGCGGCACAAACATTCACAGCAGAGGGCTGCGAGTAAACCATTCAAACTAGACTGCTTAAAGATGGCGGGGCGGAAACACTGTGGTATTTTGTGAGAAGTTGTGGGAGGGCTTCCAGTTCAAGCGCTGTCGCCGGTTTCTACTGTGTGCACTTGAAACATGTGTTCCGGCTTGTTGCCCTTGCTGTGGTGCTCCCACATCTTCAGGTAGAGCCTCTCCAGGTCCATCGTGTACTGCTTGGTGTTGAAGAGAGGACTGCAGATGCGCTGCTTCCAAACACGTGCCCTGATCATCTTCAGGCTGGCGACAGGGAAACGAAAAGGGATCAATCAGCCACAAGTTTGACATTAAAAAGTGAATCAATCAATAAATGTCTTCCTACAATTCCATGTCAGAGCCCAGTTTGACTGCAATGTCCTCGTAGTCCTGTCGACTATGGGCGATGAGTTCCGGACAGCCAAGGCAGCTGAGTTGTGAAGCAGCCACTCGCGAGGCAAGCGTTTCACCTTCACAAGGATGTGATTGGTAACAATTAGTCAATTGAAATTGTTTATACACTCTTAAAAGGGAAGTCAACCCCCCAATTGTTTTTGACAATATGTTCTATGCAGCTTCACTAGTCTAAATATGTTATTCTGGTTAAAATTGTGTTAGTGGAATATGAGTTAAGCAGCAAAATGCAGCCGTTTTTATCCATTTCAGGGGGCGGCCATTTTGCCACTTGCCGTCGACTGAAGATGACATCAATGTTGCTCAGGTAATAACCAATCACAGCGCAGCTTCAGAAATTAAAGTGTGCTCTGAGTGGTTTTTGCTTCATAACTCATATTCCAAAAATATACTCATTCAATCCCAAAAATGTATAAATAACTTTTTAATACTTTGTCCTTTACTCCCAAAAACATTTATACATTTTATGTTTTTTATGCTAGAGCATACGGAAGGCTTTGATGCTGCTTCTGAACTGAAGAGATCGCTTAAGGCAACACTAAGAAACTTTCAGTTTACGTTGATTATGGTGACGCCATATGGACAAAAGCGGTAATTTTATGCCTGACGGATGAGGCCAAGTGCATTGCGTTGTTTTGTTTTTTTAACCCACTCCAGCGAGTGAAATCCGGGCCAATATTGGTCCTTGACAGACCTTTCATCCGAGGTAGCTTTTGACTTTTGCCATAAAGCAGTCAGCACATTTGTAGTTTTTTGTGTGGCAGTGTTCTTACCATCCTCCTCAAAGTTGCTTCGTGCCAGTAGAAATGATACCGAGTAGACCTCCTCAGGCCATGGCAAAGGCACCATTCAAATAGTTTTAAGTTGAAGCTTCTTCAGAAAAGTTATGAAAATATTTTATTAACTCTTTGACTGCCAAAAACGTTAAATAACGTTTAGTAAAAGCCTATGGAGGAGTGCCAAAGACGTTAAAAGACGTTTTTTTTTTTTCAAAACAGAGGTGAAACTAACCATTTTCTATTGTTGATTACTGAAAAACGGAATAAGGTAGAAACAAACTTTTTTTTTCTGATGACGGATGAGAGTCCAATCTTTCATTTGGTAGTATGTGTGTTTCCATAGTCCAAACACATAATTTTCTGTGGACCTTGAAAGATCAGTCAAAAATGCTTAAATCGGCTGGCACCCACGGCATCCCTTTTCTGAAAACGTCTAGCAGTCAAAGAGTTAAGGTTGAAATGTTCCTTAGTACTACTTTTAAAGCAATGGTAGTGATTACAATAAACGGCCATCAGGTGGCAGCAAAGTGTAAGATCAGCCAGGGCCATGTTGCAACAAGCTCGTTTTCCACAGATTTGTGAAATTAGATGAAACTTGGCTAAATTTTAATGCTAATCCTTGCAAAACGGAAACAGATACAATATACTTTTTTCCTGATGAAAGAAGAAACTCTAATCGTTCTTTGGGTACGTTCCATGTTTTTAAAGCAAAAAGGTCTTGCTAAATCAGTCAAAATCCAGTAAAACAGCCGGGAGCAAAGGGGGTTGCTTCAGTGAAAATGGCTGGGAGTGAATGAGTTAATCAGAATGTCATATTTAGACTAGTGAGGTCACATATAGAAATGTTTACAGTTGGCTTCCACTTTTTTAAGAAATAGTGTGTGTTTTGCTCTGAAATAACCCAAACCTCACCTGGCATCGTGACCATGGGTGTTCCAGCCCACAGAACATCCATGCCTGTGGTGTGACCGTTGCACAGGGGCGTGTCTAAGCACACGTCAGCCAGCTGGCCCCTCCTAACATGTTCTTCTTTGGGGGCCACCGGCGAGAAGATGATGCGAGAAGCGGGCAGGCCCATGTTCAGAGCGTACTGCTGGATGTTGGGCTCACCCACAGCGGGGAACCGAAGCAGCCACAAGACACTGTTCTGTACACGTTTGAGGATCTGGAGCAAAGAGGAGTTGCAAAACACAAGCTTAAAAGAAATCTTTTCCCTTCACTTGGTATTAATGTTATAGTGTAGAGGGAGCTCTAGACTTACATTGGCCCACATTTGAAGGGTTGGGGGGTCAATTTTGTAGAGCTGGTTAAAATTGCAGTAAACGATGGAGTCCTCTGGAAGACCATACTGGGAGCGGGTTGTCACAACAATTGTGCGCGGCACCTCCTCCCCCGTGGCAGCTTTATTGTTGATCTGAAAAGGGGGTGAAAATAATTTCTAAGAACACACAGAGAAAGTAACAGTTTGGGAACATACACTCACATTTTTTTTTTTTTAAAGAAAAACTGAAATAGGAATGTCTCCGAATGTAGTTTCGAATAATCAAACAAACTCAACACACTTCTAATTGGGTGCAGGGCTTCCGCTTGAATGTCCATTTGGACTGGTTGGATAGAAATAACTATCTTATTCTAATGTATACCTGAGTGGTGGCAAGGCCATTGCTGACGGTGAAGCTGTTGATGGTGACCTGTATTTGGCCTTGGTTGATCATATTGATGATGGCTTCAGCAGCCGTGTTCATGGGGATCACCGGCATGGACAACGCTCCATTTGTGTCTGCAGCAGGTTCCTGATTGTTGTCACATTTCATCTGGCCAACACAAAAGTTTGAGTTGCAAGGGCTACAAATCTTGTCCAAATTATATATATAAAAAAAAAAGAAGTCATTCTTATTCAGATGTCAGGAATAATTGTCACGACTGGACTAGTGCTCCACTTCCATCAGTGTTGTTTAAAAACTACTCTCATCACTTTTCTTCCACCTTCAAAAATGGAATCTACCTTGATCACTTTGACATCCGGCAGACTGTCCAAGAAGGCCTTCAGATCAATACCATTGAGAACGATGCGATTGTCAAAGATGTGGCCATTTGATTTGAAATCAATCACTGCCTTTTTCTGTGGGTACAAAATCTTGGGTTAAAAAGAGCATTAAGCCAAAATCTAAAAAAAAAAAAATAATGACAGCGCATGGAGGCAGAACAAACCTTGAGATGAGGAAACATGTTGGCATGATCGCCAATGAAAAAGGTATGTGGCATGTAGGCAACCTTCTCAGAATATTGCTCGACTACTTCCCCAGGCGATGTCTCCTTGTCGGTGATGATGTAGTCCATGAAGGGAGCGCCGCTGGTTCCAGGGTAACCTAGCCACATAGACTAATGCGGGCGAGAAAACCAAATGACTTTTATAAAAAAAAGATTTAAAAAATAAACAAGCCAAACGGGCTTCATTCTTTCAGACGTTGACCTTACCTGAATCGGTGCAGGGCGAAGGGCAAACAGCTCATTTCTGGCCCCTTTGGTGTAACCATTCATGTTGACCAGAATGTGGACCCCATCCTGGTGAATGCGATCAGCTGCCTTGCCGTTACAAGGAATCTACAAGTAGAAATAACAGTGTCAGTACAAATCCTTAAAGAGAACGTTTTCTTTATTTTAACATCAATTCAACACGGCTATTTGTAGCCATGACCATCATTAGGAAAAAGAGTAAGTTACCTGTGAAAGGTCTGTGAAATTATGAGCCTCTGCAATCACTTTCACTCTGAAGTTCGTACTGTCGTCAGGGCTCAGTGCGTAGCAAAACACCTTGGGGAGTGAAAGGGAAAATAAACATAATTAACTCATTTGCTCCCAAAAAGCTATAAATATGTTTAGTGTCCCAAGACATATTTATGCGTTTGTTGGTTTTTATAGGCTAGAGCATACAGAAGGCTTTGATGCAGTCTCTGAACTGAAGAGTATGGGTGAAGAAATGGTAGTAATTACAAAAACGCCCAGCAGGTGGCAGCAGAGTATAAGAGATCAACCAGGGCCATGTTGCAAACAAGCTGGTTTCCCCACAGTTCTAAACGGATTTGTGAATAACGATGAAACCTGGCTATATTCTAATGCTAATTGCTGCAAAACGGAAACAGATAGAAATATACTTTTATTTTCTGATAAAAGAAGAGACTCTAAACTTTCTTTTGGTTGGTCCATGTTTTTATAGCAATAGAACAGAATATTCTGTGGGCCTTGCAAAATCAGTCAAAAAACAGTCAAACAGCCGGGAGCGAAAGGGGTTGCTTCAGTGAAATTGTTTGGGAGTGAATGAGTTAAGATAAATTATCATCAAATTATGATGATATAATTTATCAAAAATATAATGACATCATAACATTCGCAGCTTCATTTCATAACTGATCAAGTTAGCGTTTACAGTCACTCACTTCAAATTTCTCAGAATTGTGCATCCCAGGAATGGACTGCATCAAGTGGGAAGTCGGGTGGTTGCCAAAGTCTGAGCTGACGTAACCGACACGCAGACGTCCACCACTGGCCGTCAGATCCTTTGGGTGCTCATAGGCAGGTTTGTGCAACGCGTTGACCTGTTCAATAAGCAAACGTGTAGAAACGGCAGTCAGAGGAGGTCATTTTAGAAGCTACATTAGAAAGTTGCATAGTGGCTACATAAATCTAAAAACAATGTTGATCTAGTGTAAACCTCAATATCTGCAACCCAGTGGCACCAGTCACTTCCACCAAGACCCACCAATCCCATCAACAAGTCAAATGTTACTTGCTTTGAAGAGACTGTGTACCTTGTCCAGGCAAAGGTTCCCATGGCGCTCGGCAATGGCCTTGCGAAAGCCGTGAGACAGTGGGTACAACATACTGTGGTGGGGGTGCACCGATGGTAAGCGGTTCTTGTCCAGCTGGTCAGCGACAATGCTCACTAGTTTTTTCATCCGCTCATCGTAATCTGTCCAATCGCACACAATCTAAAAACATAGGCAGAAATACCCCAAGTTAAAATACTGTCACAAAGCATAGTAAAACAATCCCCGATGAGTGATTATGTAAATGTTAAGGATACAATATAAACAAACGCCACCAACCTGCAAGCAATGTGCCAGGTTACAGTAAGCGTCAGGGAAATCCGGCTTGAGTTTCAAGGCGGTGCGGTATGATGCAATGGCCTCTGGGATGTTTCCAGAATCCTAACAAACAAACGCCACCAAAAAAGTTGAATATATTATTATAATACTCAAGGTGCTACAGTCAAAATGAAGGTCTAATAACGCATACTTTGTGAATTGAAGCCAAATTGCTGTGAGCGTCGGCGAAAGCAGGATTGATCTGGATGGCACGGGTGTAGCACTGGAGTGCTCCCTGCACATCTTGCATTTCCTTCAGCGTGTTGCCCATGTTTGAGTAGGCGTCCGCAAATGTGGGGCTAATCCTGCAAATCACACACAAAGCGTTAGCACCGTCTGTGAACGGCATAATTACTGTACATAAGTACAGTTCAGGTGTGACCGGGTATCATGTTCTCCCGCACCAGATTAGGTCAAAACTGTATATAATAGAGGTAAATTATCATTAAAAACATACTTTCATTATCACATACAACCAGGGATGTGATTTGACCAAAGTGAAATTATCTGAAAATTTAGCCGGGGGTCTGGGGCCCAGCTAGGTCCAGGGCAGTGCCCCTGGTGGGGGGACAAGGGGGGCGAGGCCCCCCGGAGCTCATGGGTTTTCCGTGTTTTTAAGTACTTTCAATCACATGACAAAGAAATAGACAAAACAACAGCATAAATTTTCAATGTATATTGAACTATCCCATATAAAAGGGCAGTTTTAGTCAACTCAAAATCAGTCACATTCAAAAACATTGGACTGCCTTTGCTTTTAAAAACTATCACTGAGAATATCATCATATCTAACTAATGTTATTACTAAATTAACACATAAATAATGTTGAAGAGTTCAAATTTCATGAACAAATAATTGTATCATGACCAAATGAAAAGTAACTCATATTAAGAGCATACCACAAATGTCTTTGTTATAGCAGAAGATGTTATCTGTCGGAGTCATGTGCATACACAATGAACTACTAAAAAAAAAAAAAAAAAAAAAAAACGGATTTTTTTTTTGGGGGGGGGGGATAAAAAAAAGCGGAATTCCGCGAATTAGCGGAAAAATCACATCCCTGTAGAGCATACCACAAATGTCTTTGTTATAGCAGAAGATGTTATCTGTCTGAGTCATGTGCATACACAATGAACTACAAAACCCCCCCCCAAAAAAAAAAAAATCGGATTTTTTTTTGGGGGGGGGGGGGGGTAATAAAAAAAGCGGAATTCCGCGAATTAGCGGAAAAATCACATCCCTGTACAACACATTCAGGTACAGCGTGACAATCAGTCATATTTTTGTATATTAGTACATGACTACAAACCTAATGGCTTCCTTGTAGTGCATGAGGGCCTCCTGGAGTTTCCCCTGCTGTTGCAGGACACTGGCCAGGTTGGAGTGAGCTGCAGCAAATTCTGGGAACACCTGGAAACATGTCGTTGGTTGTAGCCATAAAAATGTAGCCTGTTGAACTGACATTTTACAAATCATCAAGTCGTACCTCTAGCGCTTTCCTGTAAAGCTGAACTGCCTCCTCAATGTTGCCCTGTTCACGTTTGATATTAGCCAAGTTGTTGAGGGAGTCTGCATGCGTCGGGCACAAACGCAAAGCTGTGTTGTAGCACTCTTCCGCCTCAGACACCTGGGAAGATATTGGCAGAGTTTGTCAGTGACGGGACAGATCCTCCAAACTTTTGGTCAATTCGGTGCTCCTGAGTAAAATGACTTACATTGCCTTTCTCCTTCAGTGCATTTGCCAAATTGCAGTAGGCGTCTGGAAAGTGAGGCTGAAGCTCAATGGCTCGGCGGTATGTGTCGATAGCCAGGTCAATGAGGCCTTGCTCATAATAGACGCAAGCCAGGTTTCCGTGAACAACCGCATGGTTGGGACTTAGACTCAAGGCTCTCAAATATCCCGCCACAGCTCTGGAAACACAACACATCCTTAAGACTCACATTTAAACAAGGCTGAATTGTGCACAACTGTGTTGAGTGTCTTCAAACTAACGTGATTACTGAGGCTAGATAAAGAATACAAACAAAAATGTCAAAACTTGAGATGACTGACCTGTCAAAGATTCGAGCTTCCTTCAAAACGTTTCCTAAATTGATGTAGGCATCAAGGAAATTTGGGTCCAGTGTCACTGCCTTAAACATTGACACACAAGTACAGGTATAAATATTTATACATTTGGAACGATCAGATCCAGGTATTTGAAAATAAAGCAACATACCTTTTCAAAATGGTGTATGGCCAACCATATCTCCCCCTGGGCATTGAAAACACAGCCGAGGTTGCTCCAAGCCACTGCAAAGTTGGGCTGAGTCTCAATGGCTTTCAGGTAGCAAGCCTTGAGTTCCCAATGGAAAAAGCAACAGGAAAGGAAGAGGATAGAAAGAAAGGGGGGAGTAGTACAGAGAGGAGGAGGACAAGGGATTGTAAAATAAAATAAAATAAAGGTTGAGAATAAAAGCAAAAAAAACAAACAAAAAAAGGGCAGAGAAAGAAAAATTAGTGACTCATCTCCATCAAAACAAAAAGTGAGTCTACAGCACGGGCTCGCGTGCGCGTAGGTCTGCTGCGCTAAGCTGCATTGCTTTTTCCTACGCTGCGCAGATCCAACCGACACCCACACATCGGCCCTCATCGCGCAGTTATGGCCACCGTTTGAAAAGCTTGGTGGCAAAATTAACATCCATCTTACACCGCCCTTTCAAACCGCTCGTGATAAGCTACCACCCAAGTCCGTCTTGCCGCGACACCTTACAACCTGCGATGGTGAACCGATTGTGCAGGTGACGGTCCCTGAAATGCGGGCGCGACAAAATTCCGCCGGCGCGCGGGGTTCGCCATTTGCCACCACCACAATGCGCCGCGCTTGCGCAGCCTCGCTCCTGGCAGAGGCCTTCGCTTTGCCTGGTGCTACGGCAACAGACCGACGCCCCCTGGCAGAGAACCTGCCGCACCAGACTGGCACGCACAGCCACCATCTCTTTGGATAATTGCGACTGAGGAGCCGCGGTTATGACGCATCGTTTGAGAATCTTTTCAAAATCAGTAGGGACTGTTGAGGGCAAACTTGTACGTGACCAAACTTGAGAGATGTTGGGGCATTTTGGGGCGAGGCTGGTTTTAGGGGTAGAGAGGTCTGCAACCAAGAGGCAATAGGGATTGGGCAAGGGGTCGCATGCTGGCGCGCTGTGCCTTTTTAGTTGCCAGGAGGGCATCGCTGCGCAGCCCCTGCGCTACTGTAGACTCACGGCGCAGTATCGGCATCATCAGAGCGCTGCAATTCAATAAAGAAGGGGAAAATAAAACAAAACTGGAAAAATAATCAAGAGTTATGTAAGAGTTAGAGCGTCCTTACTTGTTTTTCACTATTACGGCTTCCAAGCTTCTTTATACTCATATAGAATTCAGAAATTAGTATAAGCATGTCTTAAAAATGCTTACTATCATTTCTTTTGCTACTTTTTTTCCATTTGCTCTTCAAGAGATGCCCACAGGAGAGGAGCTCAAGCGTGAAGTGAGTTTTTTTTTTTGTTTTTTGTTCTGTTTATTCTTTTGTTGGCTGTTACAAACCCGTTACCATATTTTTGGACTTTGTCAGAGTGGTGGCCGCGGCTGGCTGGAAGAAGAGAAGACTGAGGCTGCCCCTAGTGCTCCTTTCCGCCGGGCACCTACGCAGGAATAGTGTCACCCACCTGAAACCTTCTATACAACAATTTCAGTTGAGGAAAAACCAAAAGAGACAAAATCAGAAACAACATTGTTAGTAAATTTGATAAACAATGCATTTGTCTTTCAATATGGAAATGTAGCAGGTTCTTCCAAAACACAACCAACATAACAGACTATATTTAGTATCCATTCATGCAAAAGATGTTTAGTCTAAAAGAAAACCCAAAACATGTTCTGGGGTAGTGGTGGGGGGAAGAAAGGCTTTTGTGTGCTGGTCGGTTCAAGATCTATTATTTGTAAGAATTTAATTCAGTTGTTGCTACAGGAGGGCAGTTACTGGCTTGATCTTAAACATAATGAACTGATCCCATTGCTTTGGGGGAAATTACATATCTGAAGCAAGATGGAAAAAGGATGAATCATCGATTTTCTGCCTTTTAGCATTTTCAGGAAATATGCCTGCTCTCTTGAATCCTGGCCAATAGGGTAGGGAGAAAAGTCTGTGGTTTATTTGGATCTAGAAGCCTCCACAGCTCTGAAATGAAGAAGTCATCGCTGTTGCTGCGCACGCCTGTCCTTTTCGAACCGCATCTGACGCAGGTGGTGGAGTACATTTTGTGAGCTGTCTGCCGGACACCAATGGAAGGCACCGCTGAAGGGTACCTGCGTTTACACTTTTACAACTAAATGGTAGGCTATTTAATGGTGTTTCGATATGGCATAGTGGGACAAAGTTAACTGAAAACAAGACTGGGCGCATGAAAAGCACTCTTGAAGAGCTTCACAGCACTTTTGGGAGAAGGGTGAAAGGTCAGGAAGAGAGCTCTAGGCGCGTACATTCCACCAAACCTTAGCAAGCGCGCGGGGGGGTGGAGTGACAGAGCAGAGGAGCTTGACACTCCCTGATACTCCATCCCCACCCCTTGAAACCCCCCCATCTAGCATAAAATAAGAGGGCCTGTAACCACTGGGACAACTGCACACCTCCAGATTTGACCCGACCCAGGGAGCCCCCCCCATGTAATCGGAAAAGAATTGAAGTGGCAAATAGAAGCAGAAAAGAACTGAAGTGGCAAATACAAGCCGAAAAGTTCTCAGTGTGAATGGGAGGGGAGGAAACGAGTGTAACGCCCATTAACTGGAGATAATACTGGAGTACAGTGACGAGGTTACAAACCATCTCATCTTTAGCACTGCAAATATAAACTACTTTCTTATCAGTTCATATATTCTTCACAGACCGAGCCAGCATTTTCCCCCCACAGTCAACTATCAAATACATGGGGAAAAAAATTATTATGTCAAGTGTTTGACTTAAGAGAGCCTTTCTTCCTAAAGGAGGGGTAAGGGGAGGGTGACCTCTAGTCAAAGGTCAAGGTAAACAAAAGGGATTAGGACAAATGGTAATATATGGGGTTGAAGGGAAATAAGTCTTCAATACTGGGGAAAACTAAAAAAAATGTTGGCAAAATCTTTATTTTATGGAAAATGTGTTATCATAAAAAAATAACTAAAGTATATATTTTTTTAGGTTTACTCACATGGGCTTTAGGCAAGTTATGGCCCAAAAGTCCAAAGTTTTTTTAACAAGTACGCAACACGCACTTCTACAGTGAGAGGGGGGGGAAATTGTTTTCTGAAATATACTAGGAAAAATGTGGTAAACATGAGGGGCTCTAGTTGTTAAAAAAAAAAAAAAAGTCAGTGGAGTAAGGATGGCTTTAGTAGGAGGGGCAACACAAAAAAAAAACAACACACAGAAAAACAATCAAAACACCGCATTTCAAAACGCCAGACCAGGATGACATACCTTGGCCTCTTCCAAGCGCCCAAGCGCTTTAAGCAAGTTGCCCAAGTCACTGCGCACACAGTAAAGATCCTGCAAAACAGAAACAAATCACGTCAATATTTTTGCAAACAACTGTGGCGGCTTGATCCGAGTTGATGACGCGGCATTCGACTTACAGGGTTATACTGTAATGCAGACACGTAAGCCTGCACCGCTCCTTCCATGTCCCCTGCAGCGACCAGAGCGGCCGCCAAATTGATGTATCCGTCGATGAAGTCGGGCTTCAGTCGCAGAGCATGGCGGTAATGCTCGATGGCCTCCTGCAGCTGTCCCCGTTCCTTGTACACGTTCCCCAGGTTGGAGTACGCCTCGGCCAGCATTGGGTTCTGTTTGATGGCCAGCGTGCTGAAATGAGCTGACCTGTTGGGTCAGAAACGGTACAGATGGGTCAAAGTCGGCAAGTGAACAAATTCTTGTTTCCTGAATGGAAAAACAACACACAAAAAAACAGATGACGCATCCGGCAGTATATAACAACATCAACATGTAAGAATAATTTCATTAGGAAACCTGCAAAGAAAGATCTTAGCCACTGCCTCAACTGCTAGGAGACATTTAATTCTCGAGCAGGCAAAACCCAGAAAATGGTTCTTTGATGACAGAGGAAATCGTGACTGACAACCCTGTTACATCGGACCCTTGAAGTTGGCCAACACACCTGTCAAGCCTTCGGCACTGGAAGTGAATGGAGGACAGGAGCAGCAGCACGCCTGTGTTATCAGGCTCCTGGCGCCACAGCTGCATGCAGTGGCGCTCGGCTGCCTCAAAGTCCCCCGACTGGTATTCCCGATGTGCCAGCTCGGCCAACCCTTGGAAGGAAAGAATACGTTTTGTCGGTTCTGGAGCACCAACACAGCCCAAGGAGCGGAGGGGAGGGGGAAAACAAGACATTAGATGTGATGGATGGAAAATGGCAGACAAATGAAAAATAAATCAGAAATAATGGTAACATATTAAATAGTCAATAAAACGCAAGATATGGTTGTCCTTGAACGGTAAATTAACAATTAGTTCAATACAAATACGATTTAAAAAAATAACTTAAAACAACCTCTTAAATTGGCCATTCAATCAAGAGGGGCATTTTTTCCATGCATGAATAACGGCTTTAACAAAGCACTGAAAGAAGACAGCTTGATAATGATTTGACTTAAAATGTGCATGCTGCCTATAAAACATGTTGCCGCTTTAATTTGACATGATGACAAAAAACATGCATGGGGTGAAAACAAATAAGGGAGGGTGACAGCATAGCATCAATTTATATTCAGAGAGGCTTAGCAGTTAGCACCAATGCTAAATTATTGCTTTTTACACTAATCCTGCATATGACATTGAGGGAATAGAGGAGGAATTGAAACCCATTAAAACCTGCAGAAAGGGACATAAGAGACAAATAATTTCATGTGACAAACGAGTATTACACAATCAATCTAGTTTCTAACAATTACAGGGTTTTCTGTTTAAAACGCCATAGCATGACTAACAACTGAGGTAAGCAGCAGCCTAATATTACGTAATGGCCAACCCTCTACGACCAATCTGATACATGACGCAGACCAAAATCTTCACATTTTACACCATTCTCATTCACATCAACGTGTAAAATTATGAACAGTTTCTCTTTTCTTTACATTACTTGCGCCATTTTAGATTTCAAAACGAAACCAACCTGTGCTGTCGGCCACGTTCCCCACGGAGCTCGCCATCTCCTCGGTCTTCGACTCTTGCACGGTGGACGTCAATGTGTCAGCCGGCAGGTTTCCAATTTAAGAAGAAAAATGTGCGACCGTGCAGTCGTCTTTGTCGACCAACGAGCAGCAACGCACGTTGCCAGCCAAACGGCGTTACCTTTAATTTTTCTCACGCCACGCGCTGCTCAGTGAACGTTGTACTTAGCACCTGGTTGAAAATTTGCTAGCCAATTCGAACCGATACACGTTAAGTGTTCTGAGCGACATTAATGTGTTTTTAAAAGCTAAAGCTAGCTGTAGCTTCGTGACAATGCACTCATCGAGTAGAAAATGGCGAAGTGGGTGTAACCAAAATTTGGGCAGAAAGTAGTTCCGCATCTTGTCAATTCGATGCAAAAAGCGGGGAAAAAATACAATAATACTGTATTTGTGTAACATTTATTGATAACATGTAATATTCTTATTTTACTTATCAACTAATCACAAGTCTAACGTGCTTCTTACTAATAAAAATAATAAAAGACCGATAACGAACTATAGGCGTAACTATACATTGGCGCAGTAACGATGAGGACAGCCACAGTGCCTGTAAAATCGATGCGCAAGATGATCACGTGACAGTCTAAAATAAGATCTGTGCAGATACTCTCAGATGATAACTATTAATTGCATACCCACGATAAGGCATGTACAATTATTACTTTTCCATGTCAATCTAGACAAAGAATACATAGTTTTAAGTGTATTAATACAATAATACTATTATTATTATTATTATTTTTTTATCATATTGAGGATATATTGTATTCTTGTTAATTTACTTATCGTCTCTAACTACAACCGTCTAAGTTATATTATTAGAATTCACTAACAATTCTACAAAATTATGTACTACGTATTAGGAAACATTGTTTTGATTAGTATTTTCGAATAGAATTACTCTCTAAAGCAGTCATTCTCAACTGTTGTCACCCTGGGACCAACCTTTTGCTGTCACTAAATTGCAAAACAATAAAGACAATATATTTTCTATATATTTTAAACATACACAGTAACAGTCTGCTTTAAAGTATTATACAAATCATGTGAACCTGCAAAAGGACGTAGCAGGTGAACTGTTATATCATGTGTAAAATAAAATATGTACATGAGGTTTTTATTACCCAGGAATTATTTCAGTTATTATAAATGCATTTATTGCAAATACGAATAGGCCTATATGAAAATGTGTCACCTTTTCCACTGGTATTTCATTTGATATTGTATTGTTAATTTAAATGTTATTCTCCTCCTGTCACAGCGCACTATAGAGGTTATTACTGGTGTAGTGGGCTGGGAAAGACATTTAAATTCCAGTCTTGTAGATGTTGTGTGGTCGTTTGTCCGTGTTGTTCATCTTGAAACGAATGGAAAAAAAAAGATAAATAACTGCTTGTAAGCTCTATTACATTGAAATGAAGTACAGCATTGTGGCCAACAGGGGGCAACCTCTGCAAACTAATTGAAAGAAACAGTTCCGAGACCTTTGAATGCGTTGCAGAAATGTACTCCTCGTCTTACGACGAAGTTCCTTCCTCTACGACGAGTACGAATTCGTACTTAAGTCGGAAGTAAATACTCGTTTGAAAAACACCTCTAGATCTTAAATGTAAAACAGTAAGTATGGCGATAAGTGAGAGTGAGTCATAAACCAACCACCTCTCAAAAGACTTCATTGTGCACCTCTCATGACCTCTAAATTGTTGCAATTACAGTAAATATTTACACAACTCAAACTTTATGCCATGAATATAAAACATGACACACAGTACAAATTAATGAGAGTGTCTTCTACTGAAGACAAATATATATTTTTGTAATTTTAAGCTTTAAACAGACATCGGTACAGTCCTAAACAAATAACCCATTGTACAATGTATGTTTATTTTATCTGCACTTTACACAAGAGGAGAAAAAAAAAAACGTCATGCACGGCTACTCACAATAAGTTAAAGATTGTTTTTGAATTTAATTTGACCTTCTCTAAACTTTTGGCTGTACGGCAAATTGTTCAATATGTCAGAACTTTTTTCCTGTTCTCAAACAAGGAGTTGACTCACAACAAGTGCTTGCTCCATGAATGGACCAATAACTGGTTAAACAAGAATGATATGTAAACAGTTTTTTTCCATTCTGCATCTTGACACCATGAAATCAAAAAGAAACTTAGTACCTCACTATTGCGAGGCAAACAGGAGACTGGAAGAGTCACAGAAAAGCATAGAAGTGGACATGCTTTGGAATTTTCATGGATTAAACACTTGTGAATCATGTTAATCCAATTTGAAAAATGATATTTGTCATAGAGCAAAAAGTACTAGAACAGTCAGACATTGGCATTTGACCCATGCAGTCATTAGCATAGCACACTTCCTTGTATATTTTGCTTTCTATACCCCATTTTCACATATTGTTCCCCCAGTGGGAAAGTAGCTGACATCATCGCCCCCGTTGGATTTGCTGTGTGTGCTCAAAGCACGCAAAGGATTCAGTTTGTGTACTTTTTCCACACTTTCCTCTCCTTTGCTCTCACCCTTCGCACTGCTTCGCGGTCACCCGATGATGTCATGCGCACTGTATGTGGCGATTGCATCTGACGTGCTTTATCTTTGTGCAAGCCGCAGCCCGGCATTTATGGGGTGAGCACATCTTCTCTCGCGCATCTACAGGGTCGATGACAGCTCTCCGCAACAAAACCCCGCTTTCTTTCACACGGGCTATTTTTGGACGCACGTGAGAGCAGGAGGTTTTAACTCATTCACTGCCATTGACGGCTATAGACGTCAAAAATTCATTTGACCTATTTCTATTAGTTTAACATTTTGTTCCACTTTTGTTAACAAGAGTATGAAAACCTAGAAAAAATTTACATTTAGAACAGATATAAAATTTGTGATTAATCGTGAGTTAATTACGAAAAAAATTAATCGTCTGACGCCCCTAATTTTTAATAATCTTTTCTTCTTTAAATTTTTTATTTATTTTTTGCTTTTAATAATCTTTTCTTTTAAAAGAAAGAAAAGAAAAAAGAAAAGATTATAAAAAATTTGAGGTGTCAGGTGATTACATTTTTTAATCATAATTAATTGCATGACTTCACTAGTTAACTCACAATTAATCACAAATTTTATATCTGTTCTAAATGTACAATAAATAAAATCTAGGTTTTTATACTCTTAACAAAAATGGGGTGGGGGTTAACGTTAAACTAATAGAAATAGTTCAAATGAATTTTTGACGTCCATAGCCGTCAATGGCAGTGAATGAGTTAAAGTGGTTGTTATGAAAATGCCATAATTAACAGCATTAATGGGCTGAAGATGTCAAGAGCTTAATTGCTGCTTTTCAATAGGTGGCCTTAATTTCCACCCATTGGAGAAAATCCAATACAGCATGATGACCCACATCACAGTATTTAAGACTGCTTTCATTGATATGTGAAAACATTTGATTTGAAAGGGTTGAGGGAGTTCATTCATTAGATACACAATATATAGACACACAACTTCTGTTCACTAAATGATCTTGATTTCCACGGATGCTTTTAATCCACGTATTCATGATTGATGAACCTTCAAGGAAATCTAACACGAAACAAAATTGTTCTTTAATGAAGATGGATATTAAAATTTAATGAAAAATACATCCGTTCGTTTATCATACTAAAATACAGATACAATAAAATATAACAGCTTAAAAGAAAAAGCTTTGCCTTTTTTTGTTTCTTTTACTTTTCAGTACATGCAGCACAGCAATTTTGGCCTTTGGTCAAGACCGGCAAATGCTTAGAAAAAGTGCAAAAAAAAAGCAGTGATATTAGATGTCTCCCAGACATGTTAATCATTTGTAGCGGTTCGAATCATGTTCCGGGCCTTTATTTAAACCATTTGTCAGCTGTAGACTGATGTTTATGGCTGCACATTTTGTCCTTAGAAATCGTGCTGGAATCCAAGTTGTGTTTGTACAAACTATGCACCCCTGTAAACAGCTTGATTCTTTGAAGTTTGGTAAAAAAAAAATAAAAAAATAAATAAATACAGATCTGTGTTGAAATTTGTGGCGCTTTCCTTCCTGGTACGTGTTATAAAAGCAAAAATAAATAAATGATTTAAACGGCTTCATGTTTATATGATATGCTTTCTTCTACCTGTGGCGCTTGCATGTATACTACTGGTCAGCATTCCATCACATCATGACTTCCTGACCCGAGTCAATCCTTCCTCTTCTCCCAAGTTACCAAGTTACACTCATGGTGACAGCAGCTGTTAGCCTCTGCTCTCAATTACACCCAATGATTGACATGATTTTCCAACCCTGCTCCTTTCACTCTTAGATTGTCTTCCGGCTATGACAGTGCAGATGTCTAACTTGTCTAACTTTGCCTGTTCGCCACTTCCGGCTCCTGGAAAGCAGTGCGTCATCGACACACACCCTGTTTTGGAATAATATCCTAACCACAGATGTGCTTACTTACGACACGGTAGACCACAGGGTTCTAATGGAAACGGTGGCCTCCCTCAAGGGGGTTAAGATTAGATCTACCATGTAAAATATTTTCCTCAGGTAGAAAAGTCTACTTATCCCCGCTTTGCCAGATCTCATTTAGATCCACCTGAGGGAGCATCAGATGGCGTCCAATCCCAGAGACGGTCTGTCTGGGGTGGGGAGGGATTAAAGTAGACTCCCCCAGGCTAGCTGGAGTATTGGAGGGGCTATCGTATGCCTTTGTGGGGGTACGTTGTACAGTCCTCAACACACGAGAAGAATCAGTTATTTTCGATGTTTGCTTGCTTCTGCTGTTTCATGAACTTGTAGCTCGACTATTCAACCTTATTTTGTTCTATTGCACAAGTGTAGACTTGCTTTATGAAGCATATTGTCATGGGCAGTTTATTCCTTGCCTTATATTTGTGTTTTTATTGTGTTTTAGATGATCTTTTCTTTGTAGCCCCAATTCCATTTTATTTTTGCATTTGTCAGGCAAAGAATATGATGTTCACAGCAGCAAATAATGACTCATACACCAGCCAATTTTGTTCTTTTAATTGTTTAATTTTAAATTGGTAGTAGTGTATTTTGGAGCAAAGAAATGGCACAGGAGTATAAAAATGCAGCTGTCAGAATGTGTGACTTTGGGTTATAAATTAATTGGGCTTTTAAAGTAAGGTTTCAGATGGGAGTTTGACTTCCATGCACAGTCACAATTTTTTTTTTTACAGCCGTCACAAAATTGCATTGAAAAATTCAGCTGTCAGAATATGTGACTTTGGGTTTCAAATGAATCAGGTTTTAAGGTTTCAGATGAAAGTTTGGCTTTTGTGCACAGTCATGATTCATTTTTTATTTTTTACAGCTGTCACAAAATCGCATTGAAAAATTCAGCTGTCAAAATGTGTGTTAAAGCAGTCAGGGTTCCAAAGTAAGGTCTCAATGTAGGGTTTGCCTTTCATGCAGCGTCACCATTTATTACAGTTGTCACAAAATTGAGTAGAAAAATTCAGCTGTCAGAATGTGTAACTTTGGGTTTTAAACAGGCCAGGGTTCTAAAGGGAGGTTTTATTGTAGGGTTTGCCTTTTAATGCAGCGTCACCATTTATTACAGTTGTCACAAAATTGAGTAGAAAAATTCAGCTGTCAGAATGTGTAACTTTGGGTTTTTAACAGTCCAGGGTTCCAAAGTGAGGTTTTAACGTAGGGTTTGCCTTCCACACAGTGTCCCAATCTTTTCCAATTGTCCCAAAATTGAGTTGAAAAATTCAGCTATCAAAGGAGTCATAGTTTCAAAGTTGAGAGTTAACAATTGTCAAAAAATTGAGTTTAAAAATTAATCTGTCATTTAAGGGTTTCAAAATAAGGTTTCAACGAAGTTTGGCCTCCAGGCAGAGACCCAACTATTAAATATATATTTGAAGATATAAAAGAAAATGGCCGATATTTGTTGCTGATATCGTTTATCCTCTAGGCGTTATTGTGACCATTTTTGGGCTTTTTGTTGGTTCTGACCAAGCCATTTCAAAATAAAATACTGCCCACGGGTTAAAAAAACAATTAACAATTCACTAACTCAGAATGTGGCCAGGCTATGAATAATCTCAATGAAAGTCTCTAACATGGCTTTTTATTTTTTTTATTTTACTGAGTTATTGTGCAAAGAGTGACCATTAATTTGATCTCATGCACCCTTAATTGGAAATCCCATCACTGATGCATGTAAAAATCCATCATATCATAATGGCAAATGGAGGTTGAACAGCCCTTGAAAAACAAATGTATGAACTGTAATGTATTCATACTGTACTGGGAGTAAAAAAAGGTGTTTCCCTGCTAATCCACCAAAACAATCAATCACACTTTGCAGTGCTCGCCTTCTGCCCATCACTATTGGCTTTTAAGTGGCCTTCGCCACCAGTGGCAGTTACAGCATACAGTAACCGAACCGCGGGCCAGCCCTGAGCAAATACAACTAGTGCTGTGTGAGGAAAAAAAGCTTTTATCAAGAAAAATGGATCATCCGTCACTGACTCCACTCCCCTCTTCGAGCCCCTCTCCTCCCACGGGTTGCGTAATAGGCCCTACCTTGTGAGTCAATCATGGTGAGGGGAACTTTTTGTCCGGAAAGAAGGTCACCACCAGAGAGTAGAAATCAGCCTCTTATTGGGCTGTGAGTACAATAACGCCACTGTATCATCCCAAAAATCGCTTGCCACCTTCTTGTGGCTGAACTGCGTTAATGACAACCAATTTCTGTACAGATTGACAGTTGCGATGTCAAAAGTGATTAATTACGGTCTTCGTGTCCGTGTGAGAACTATCCCCTTGCTGTCTTATTGATGCAGGCTCAAGTTATATAACGGCACGATGTGTCACAATAAAGGATTAGGATTTATTTGAAAAGATAAGCTTTATGATAGATAATAAGTGACCCGGAGGTGTTTTTCTACCGTTGGTGTTTTATTAGGAATTAATTATGTCATTTGCTATCGTAAGTTGGAGCAACTGAAGCAGACATCAACAAGCTTATGTGCCTCTCACAAAGTGATTCACTTGTATTCCTCTCGTACTGTATGGTTATTTACTCAGTTGCTTGAACAGTTTAAATCCTATCTGTCTTTTCCCACCCAGTTCTTTTCCTTTCCAGGTATCCTGTTTATATGATTCACACGGTCACAGAAATACAGCGGAAATTGGGTCTAACTCTGCTCATATACGTTTGATTCTTTTAAATGGCAACTGGGCATTCTTACAGAGTGTTAAAGCTTTTAACAAAAAAATTTTCGGCCTGAGGTCATATCAGGGCAAACGAAGAGTCGATTTGTTCATTAGCTGTCGGAAATGGGCCGGACCGCAGCGACTGTGAAAGGAACAGGGAAGGATTTGGGAGGAAAAGGCGTAACTGCAACCAGTTGACCATTACATCCCCTACCCTTGCCAGGGGGTGCAATAAAACAAGGCGATAGAAACAACACACACGGCTAATGGACTGTAAAGACAAGTGCAGCAATAATTCATGCATTTGCATTATCTTGTTGCTATATAAGAATTTGGGATGAATTTACAACCTTTGGTCCGTTTAACCAGAACATTCCCAGCCGGGCTTTGAGCATTGTGTTCCGAGTCCTGACGGATTTCGAAATCTTGTCACCCTACTCCTGACTCATAAAGTAGACGGTGGGATTGCGTTCAGAAACAGCTGTCCGGTACCAAGGTCACTGGGGTCACAGGAAGAGACCAAAGGTTATTGCCATTCATTCCACCCAGACTGTCTTATGTTACTGTTTGTTAATGGCCATCTGAAGGTTATATCCAGAGGTAGCAAATCCAAGTCCAGAAAGTAAAAACACTGCCACAGTTTGGCTTTAGCCCCAGTTGTTTGTTAGCTAGCTCCCTACCTAGCTCCCATGGTGCTCGTTTACCTGCTGGGGAGCTAGCTAGCGCGCATCAGGGACTAAAGCCAAACTGTGGAAGGGTTTTTACTTTCAGGTGCTAGCTAGCTAGCTCCCTACCTAGCTCCCATGGTGCTCGTTTACCTGCTAGGGAGCTGGCTAGCTAGCTAGCATCAGGGGCTTAAGTCAAATTGTGGCACGGTTTTTACTTTCCGGTGCTAGCTAGCTCACATGGTGCTTGTTTACCTGCTAGGGAGCTGGATAGCTAGCTAGCTAGCATCAGGGGCTAAAGTCAAACTGTGGCAGGGTTTTTACTTTCTGGACCTGGATTTGCCACCTCTGCTTCTATCCATGTTCAAACATCACAGGAAGGCGATTTTTCTGAAAAAGTCATCTTTTTGTTTTGATTCCTGCAATCTTGCAGATTCACACGATTACATCCCTTCTGCGCTTTCTCTCAGGAAAACAATTACAGGAACCGCAGACACTTTTGTCTTGCTGACTGCATGAATGAAAAGTGAAAACAATGTGAACTCAAAACTGTGTCCAAGTTCAGGAACTTCCCTTGGCTCAGCTAGATAAGGGTTATAGGGGGTTATCCGTGTAATTCTTTCATGACTGAAGGCAACATGCATTGCATAAACACACCGTGATAGGCTCCAGCATCCCTTGAACGGACTGGCAGGCCTAGACATAAGAATTATTCCCTCCAGGGTACATCCAGGAAACAGACATGCCAATAAAAAGTTCTGGATAGCAGATTCAGAAGTGAGGGTCAGTCAGGGAGTGGATGAGGTGTTGACCTTTGACATCATAGTCACGCATTTGCAGACTACAAGTCTTTAAATACAAATCAATTTAAAAGTCCATATCATATGTTGATAAATGATATTCCACATTTATATTTGCTAAGCAGGAGCACAAAGGATCCATTTCAACACCTCGAGTCAAGGACCTGTACATGAAAGGCCTACTCTGTGCCCAGGCCTACGCCGCAGGACCACCCAGCCCTGTTGAGCCACATAGTAGCTTCTCACTTTACTTTGATGCCCACATTGTCACCATAGAAGTAATCAACCGTGTTGTGTTTATGCTTGACCACATCCCCGGCGAGGGCTCGGCGTTACGACAGCCATGTCTAATATGTGACTGATCCTCTGCGGGTCACTGGAGATGGGTTTTGCGTGTTTTTAAGTACTTTCAATGCACTCACATGACAAAGAAATAGACAAAACAACAGCATAAATTTTCAATGCATATTGAACTATCCCATATAAAATGGCAGTTTTAGTCAACTCAGTCACATTCAAAAACATTGGACTGTCTTTGCTTTTAAAAACTATCACTGAGAATATCATCATATCTAACTAATGTGATTACTAAGTTAACACATAAATAATGTTGAAGAGTTCAAATTTCATGAACAAATAATTGTATCATGACCAAATGAAAAGTAACTCATATTAGAGCATACCACAAATGTCTTTGTTATAGCAGAAGATGTGATCTGTCGGAGTCATGTGCATACACAATGAACTACCCCAAAAAAAAAAAATAAATAAATAAAAAATTTTTTGGGGGGGAGATAAAAAAAGCGGAATTCCGCGAATTAGCGGAAAAATCACATCCCTGATATTTGTGTTCGAAATTACCCCACTGAAAATGTTTCTAGACAAAAAACAAATAAACATTTGCTATGCACAATGTGAATTTAAGAAATACAAACTGTAATAAAAACCTAAATTTTCATTTGTTTTATTTTCCTATTTTTATTGTTGAATAAAAAACTCTTCAGTTCAGTTTTCCAACCAGCAAAAAAATTGCGCCTCAAAATCCCAAAAAAAATGCTCCTCAAATGAAGTCACTGATTAGCATTAGCATTAGCGTTAATTAATCAACACTGTCACTGACAGAGACAGAACTCATGCTGCCTGCACAAAAATAAGTATACCACTACACCATCAGGGAAACTACGAGAAAAACATTTTGGAAATGTGCCAGCGAGGGATGAAAGTTTTCTTTTAAACACAGGCCCCGCCATCCCCTCCTCCTCAGTGGCTTGCTCAGGTCACAGTTGGAAGACCATTGAGAATGTGCCATAGTCCATCCCCCAGCATGTTCAATGAGGGAGGCGTCAAACATGAGCTTTGCCATTCACATGTGTGTGTGTGTGTGTGTGTGTGTGTGTGTGTGTCACGGCTGACTGTTGTGTCTGCTCTATCTTCAAATCCTGAGCCAAACCTCAGGGTCTATCACAATTGACTTCTTTCCAAAAAAGTGTGATTCGCGGGTTTTATTCGATTCAATCGACACATGCATACACACGTTCCAGTTAACTCTTTACAATCTGCTGGCAACAGCAGGCAGGTGTGAGTGGTGACAACAGGATGACGTGGTTCAACACGTCTGCTCCCCGCTGACTTCCTCTCACACCCCGCAGCAACAGGACACAAAAAATGTTTACGTCTGAGTGTTTCGGCGCATGCCTGGTCACCGGGTTTTATACCGGAATAACTTTGCTGGGTTAATCCGTTCGGCTTGAAGAAATGACTTCAGTTAACCCCAAACCAGTGCTGATAACCTACGAGCCTAACCTGAGACCTTTGACCTCAACCTCAGGGCTCTTCAAACAAGATATTGGCCTCTAGGGATTCAATGCGCATATTTGAAGGAGTTTCTCTTCGCTTTCTCTATTTTGCTTTCTCTCTGCGTCCCCGTCTAGTCCTGGATCTGGTTCTCCTCTCTCTCTGGTTCGGTTTCAGGGGCAGCACAAGATAATCCATTTAGTCTGTTTCCTTTAGAGCCTATCCAGAGTTTTTACAACACTTTGCCAAAGGCTAGTGCGGCGCACATGAGCGGAGTAAACATCAATAGATGATTCTGTTTATCCTCGAGGTTTTCTGTTTTAGGATGTTATACTACCCGAATCTCCATTAGGCAAATTACAAAGCTTTATAGATTGAAATTTTTGCTATGTGAGGTCTTAGTCTTATTTTGTCTAGTCGTTTTTATTTTGTAGTTGCTATACATTTGCTATGTCCCTTATGAAGATAATGTTTGATGATTTGTAGACCATTCTTAGTTTGTCTATCCTTATTCAAATGCCCCCTATGATGAGAATGTTGTCAGTTGCTATGCTATTATCCACTCCTAGTTTGTCTGGGCACTCGTATCTTGTCATATAGGCTTTTATTCTGTCATATGGAATTGTGCGTTGCCCTAGCGAGAGCCCTAGCGAGAGATAAAGTTCTTTCATATGTTCTGCATCCAGTCTGTTATCATTCTCCCAAAGACGTATTTATACGTTTTATTTTTAATTTTTATGCTAGAGCATACAGAAGGCTTTTGATGCAGCCACTGAACTGAAGAGAATAGTTGAAGCAATGGTAGTTATTACAAAAAGGGCCAGCAGGCGGCAGCAGAGTATAAGAGATCAACCAGGGCCATGTTGCAAAAAGCTAATTCCCCCACAGTTTTAAACAGATTTGTGAATAATGATGAAACTTAGCTATATTCTAATGCTAATTGCTGCAAAACGGAAACAGATAGAAATATACTTTTTTTCCTGATGAAAAAAAGAGACTCTAATCTTTCTTTGTTATTATAGCAATAGAACACAATATTCTGTGGCCCTCGCAAAATCCAGTAAAACCGCCGGGAGCGAAGCGGGTTGCTTCAGTTAAAATGGCTGAGAGTGAATGAGTAAAATTCGACACCTCACGTGACACTTCTACCGGTTTCGGTCTAAAAATGTGGTATCAAACATCCCTAGCTTTTATCATCAAAAGCATGTCGCACAAATGTGAGTTTTATGGATCTAATGGGAAACACTGACTTCATCTTAACTTATCATCTGGCTAAACATGCTTTGAATTACAGTCGCACATGATACACACAAGACTCTTTTCTGCTTTGCATTTGTCTACATCACTCACTACCATTGAGGCTTTCCTTTAGCCTCTTGTTGAGTTCTTTAGATCCTCTCAGGGTTGAGTGGTTCCTAAAGGCTCAGGGAGTGTGATGGGAAGTAATGGTGGATAATAATGCTAATTGGAGGCGATTGCAGCGCTTCTAAAGCGGGGGAAACGGTATAACTGCGTGAGGCCTGCTTCGTTTCAATGAGCTTGTCCATGGAGTTCTGTCTGTTTCCCTCCGCACAGCCTAGCAACGGCCCCGTCCCTCCGGGTTTGGAGCAAATACCTCAAGTGACGATCAAAACTTTGCAATTGTCACTCATCCTTTTGTTCCTTCTTCTTTGCTCCCTCCGCCAAACATGTCACATCCCTGTGCGTCAGGGACAGAGGGCGGAAGAGAGAGAGGCCTTGCACGTGACTTCCAAAGGGGAAAAAAAAAAAAAAAAAACTCATGTTGTCCTCCCATTTATCTGACCTACATTTACTTATTTTGCTCTCAGAAACTGAAATATGAAACCAATACGTTTGGAAAGTGCACTCTGCTGCCAAGAGGGGAAGGCCG
The DNA here is from genome assembly GCF_051991255.1 of Vanacampus margaritifer. Lineage (NCBI taxonomy): Eukaryota > Metazoa > Chordata > Actinopteri > Syngnathiformes > Syngnathidae > Vanacampus > Vanacampus margaritifer. The sequence goes on along the minus strand of NC_135441.1, from coordinate 23,017,914 downwards.
ACACTAACGTCTCAGAATATCAGCAGGAAACAGCTAGAAAAAGTTATCTTATTGAAGAATAGAAAAGGGGCCTAGCCGGATACAGTATGTGCACGAGGATTAGTCAATTTCATAAATTGGCTGTTTCAATGACAATGTATCTTTTGGTGCTTTTTGTTTTTATACACCACAATGGATTTGAAGTCACATCAATCAATCTGTCATTAAAATGTAGATTTTAATTTCAGAGGGTTTATAAGAATAGGAGATTTACCATGGGTGGTTCTAGGCCATTTTTGGGGGTTCTCAAGCACCCCTACATATAATCCCAGCCCCCCTAAAATCTAAGAGGTCATTTGTTTATTTGTTTCCTTTTTTTTTTTTTTTCAGGAGAGCTCAGTATTGTTCATTCGATTTGACATCATCATTGCTCTCCTTTTTTTTTAAAAAACAAACAAATAAATTAAAAAAAATTAATAAATGTTTTTTTTTTTTAATATATATACATATATATACATATACACATATATATATATATATATATATATATATATACAGTATATATATATTTTTTTGTATGTGGGTGAGTATGTGTATGTGCGTGTGTGTGTGCGTGTGTGCGTGCGAGCGTGTGTGTATTCATCAGTTCACCTAAAGCCCATTAAAAAAAATCCCATACTAATAATATAATATAATAATAAATTGCCAAATGCAGAAACGTCAATGTAAGTTATCACGATGTAGTGGCTCTCGCTAACAGACAGAATTAAGTAACCAGAATTAGGTTAAAAAATTCTATATACGTAGACCATGTTTCTATAAATTTTGATATTTGTTTTTTTTTAAATGTGATTTATGAGGAGGTTAGACCATTGGTCGATATTCAGAGTTTGTTTATTTTTCCAGTTAACAAGAATTGTTTATTTGTTTCCTAATATACCATATCATCAATTATTATTTTTGCCTAAATCTTCTCCTCATGATCAAAATTGTTCATTTTTTTTGTGTTTCCTGAAAAATCTGAAAATATGATTATTTTAAGAAGGCGTCGATATGTCCTTCTTAAACAAGCTAGCAAAGTGTAACATACAGTACTAAAAACTAATATTTTTGTAATCGATTATCCTATCGATTATTTCATCAATTACTCAAGTAATGGCAGACTGGCCAGTGGGAATTTCCGTTGTCGGTACCAGATGTGATCAGGCTGCCAGATATTATCGGGGTCGCCTACTCATAGTGTCACGCTACAGGATTGGTTGGAGATGATCCATTTACAATTGTTAAATAAAGTTATTTGAAAAAAAAAAATCCAGTTGACATCAAAACTTTGGAAAGAAAATATGAGATTTAATTTAAATAAAATGTGTGGACTCAAAACATAAATAAACCTAAGAATATAAAAGCAGGATACTTTTTTTCTCCAGGGAAACAAAAAATTAAATAAAATAAAAGCCAGATACTTCAAGATTTAAGAAATAAAAAAAAATAGATTGCAGATGACGTCAGTACAGCAGCGCTAACGAAATGCGCGATTCAGACGTGTTGGTTTCTTCTTTAGCGGTTCACAAATCGCAATACCTCACAACAATAGTCTTAATGATATTAGGAACACATTAGCAATCTAAACTGACAATATTTTTCACATCTCAGACAATTAATTTGTGTATTTATCATTCATTCAATCTATTTTATTATGCATTCAATATATCTTGCTTTTATATTCTTTACGGTTTATTTACGTTCTTACAATTTCAGTCCGTACATTTTGTTATTTAAATGACATCTTTAACATTTTCTTTCCAATGTTTGACGTCAACTGGATCATTTCAAGCCGATCCTGTAGCGCGTCGTGTTCGTTAGGCGACCCCGATACGATCTGGCAGCCCGATCACATCTGGTACCGACACCGTAACAATTTTGGAGCCGATCGATTGTGGATGTTGGTGCCTTCGCTTTTGTCATCAGTAAGTAAAAAGCAAATCTGCCCCCCCATATTCTGGAGTCTTTAGGGGGACCCAAGGGTGCCATGTTTCGCCAACAGCCCCGCCGTGCTTTAGCAAAGGACAGGCAGCATTGTTATGCAACAGTTTGGTATGAATGAATAGGTTTGAGTGCCAGCCCACCCAGTGAATGCATGTGGAAATGAGCGAATGAGAGGAGCGGCAAGGGGGATCCCGGAGGGAGTCCTTGACCCTTATGTCTTCTGTGTTTGTCTGCTATTAGCCTAAATGTACCCGAAATGCGATGAAACGGGCCAGGTAGGAAGAATGACGTCCTAACTGCTTCATTTTAGGGGCATAAAATGCATCATTTATACTTAATACAGATTTGTTTTTGTCAATATATAACCCTCTTAGATATCTTTTTAAAACTCCGAATGTGACTTTCCAGGGCACATAACCGCTAATAAAGGTAAAAAAACAAAAAGGTCCCCCCCCTGTCCTCTGCGAGCAAATCGGACCTGAGGCGTAGAGCCAATATTCCCACTGTCTCTCTCCGCGGATGACCTCACCGGTTGGCATCAGGAAGCGTGGGGGAATAATTAGGTTTTGGATGCTTGAAGTAACTATGAGTCTGTGCTACGCAGCACGGAATTTGCACGGATTTACTCAACACGGAGCACGTACTGTACATTACGACCGTTGCGGAGGACCGGGAAGTGTGCATTTGGGGAAATGAAAATTCAATCAGTTACATTTGAGGTCAACTGGGTGAGAACTGTCCCTTCACATACAATCTCTCAGATTTGAAAAAAAACAAAAAAACAAATCAGAGCCGTAACAACATGTAGCGTGGGTCGGTTTGGCGTATGAGTGAGAAAGGAGGAGAACCTGTTTTTTAGAACTCACTCTAGACTTCATACGTGAGCAACCCAGCAAAGTGCAGTTCACTACGCTTTTTGCACTGCATACACAGCCTACTCGGGGGGGAAAAAGCCTTTATTTGCACGTTGCGCTTTGTCAACCTCTATTTAGTGGCTCCTTTACAACACACCCGGGGCCCTTTGACTATTAACTGTGTGATCACTCTTGCCACACAAGGAGCCTCTCTGGACCCCCAATCAACTCAGCCCAGCTCCCCTGCCGCTTGCTTGGGGGGCTTTGTGCCCAACCACAGCTTGCTATACACACAATTGTCATTCACTGTGATGGAAATGTAGTCCAAGCGATGCTTGGCTGACGTCGTTGAAACATTTCGATTCAAACTGCTAAAAGTGAGGGGGAAAAAAAACGGCTGATTTTACTGCTGGGTGTCTCTGCCTCATTGTGAGCCGCTAGTGAAGTGCAACTGTTGTCCTCGCCAGTGTAATGAGCGTAGCAGCCGGGGCAGGAAGGTGACCGAGGGTGGGAGAGACCGAGATGGTGTTTTTTTTTTTTTTTGCAGGCCAATAATCTCCTTTATTGAGTCTCAGGAAATCCTAATTGGTGTCGGAAGTGGGCCAGATGTGCAAAGACAAACGGTCAAACCCGAACCCCCGAGGACAAGTGACCGAAAAGGCCTCATTCTCCTCGTCACCCGCTGAGTTTAATTTAAACTCGCAAACAGACAATAACTAAGAACAACTGACCAAAAGTACCCCGGCATCTTTGGGGAATCCCATTTTGAAGCAAAAACAGAAAGGAACATGTCAGCCGCTCCCTCGTATCTACCGCTAAAATGTTATGCCACACTTGGGTGATACTGCAAAGCATATACGCAAAGGATATAAAAACACAAAAAAAAAACTGATTGTTTCTCAATTGCCTTAATAACACAAAAACACCAAATACAAGTGTTTTCATTATTTATACATCATAAATAAGTTAGGCTCACATAAGAAACTTTAACTCCCATAAAGGGAACACACACTATTCATAATACAATTTTTTTTCCCGATCAGGATGAAACAAGACGCAGCTGTGGCTGTAAAACAGAAAACCCGTACAAGGAAACAAAAAAATGTACCTAAAATACTGATGCATACGGTGCATTTTTAATCAGTCTAAAAAATACTCAGCGATTAAAAGCAAAACACTAAAACACCATCAAAAAATAGAAATATAGATTCACAAAAGAGTGTTCTCTTAAAAGGTAAATTTAAGAATTTTTCTTCCCAAAGTGACTAACGTCACCAAAGTTCCACCATAATTTAGTGGATGTCTCTTTAAAGTCTATTTTTTCCTTTCTAATAATATGTTCACCACTAGTGTCAACACGGTATTCTGATTAATATTGCATTTGCGGAATATAAAGAAAGCGGCAAAATCTACCATCTCAGGGGGGCGGCCATTTTGCCATTTGCTGTTGACGGTTGTTCAGGGCTTAGATAGCAACCAAACAAGGCTCGGCTTGACTAGGTGAGCCGTGATTTGTCATTGCCTGAGTCCTGAGCAACTGTGACGCCATATTCAGTTGACAGCAAGTGACAAAATGGCTGCCCCCTGAGATGGATAAAAAAACGGGTGGATTTTACTGTTTAATTCATATTCCACAAACGCAATAATAATCAGAAATCGGTATTTAGATAAGCGGGGACACATACAGCATATTATTGTCAAGAACATTTTGGGGTTGACTTCTACAGATGATCTTGAGCAATATGTGGTGGGAGGATGGAGTCAGTTGTGATTTTTTTTCTCTTCAATAATCTGACAACAATCATAAATGTTAAACCAATACTTCCAATGGCAAATCCTCATGTGCGTAGTCAACACCGAGTTCGGCCGAGCAACAGACTTCATGATTGTGATGTGGTATGAAACGATAGCTAGTTAGGAAACGACCTGAAGCTAGCACTGCTTCTGGATGCTAACAGATTAGCAACTGGCTGTTTTGAGTTTTTTGTTGTTGTTGCTTTGTTTTCTTTTTCTTTTTTTAGTAAGGTGCCTCCTAAGTCATTCACCACAGTCAAAATGAGGAGAAAAGCTTACACTGCAATGTAGTTACAACGTAAGCTAACAGTTAGCCTAGCTTACTTGTATTTCTTTTTCTTGTTGTATTTACGACAGTCTGGATGTAACGTGGCCCCATGCTGCCTCTCTCAGGGCACACTTGGTACTACCTCAACCTTGTTTGGGTTCGGAGATTGTTGGTGGAGATTCATTGTGTTCTGTTGGGTTGTCTTGAGCACATCACATATTTTAAGACTAGTAAGAACACACATGGCAAAAATCTTAAATCTTAAAAATCGATTAAATGTTACAAATGGGTATGTACTGTATGTACCCCTTTAGTCGATCATCAAGAGTTGTTTGAAGAGTGACATATGGCTAACATCAGCACATGATTTGATGATAAAGTGCTAAGATCTTCTGGCAGTCGTCATCGCTGCCGCCACATTGCTTTTCCGGAACATCTCCCGGAACACGGGGGCTGAGAAGAACTAATAGCTCACATTAAACAGCAAACATTCACACAAATATTATTGCAGGGAAGCTTTTTATGATGCGCCTCAAATCCTGAGTCATGGTCTCTAATCTCTGCGTCTCCGTAATGTTTGTATCATCGTCGGACTGCATGTCTGCGAACCCCCCCCCCCCCCCCGCACAGCAGCAAACGAGGTTTTCATGTGGGCTTGACTCATATAGATTGCGGAGATCTTTATAGATTTATTGTGTGGGAGTGCAGAATTACAGTCAAAGAAGCAGACTGACCCGTTTGAGTGTCTATGTATCATTTGGCTTCTCTCCCTCTCCTCTCTCTTTTTTTTTATTTTTTTTTTATCGGACTTGTGGTCAAGACCCCAGTCCAGAGATCGTTGTCGGGCCAAAACTGGCACGTGAGTGCAGATCTAAGGAACCTGGGTTTGATTAAGAACAACCCCCCACCAGACTCAACGGTCACAGTCCAAGATCAGACCCAGGTGGCTGTGAGTTCTCTCATAGAGGCTGTGTTTAAAAAATACCACAGCACATAAACAGAGTTATGCTGACCTATTTATTCCACCACAAAAGCCAGAAGGCACGATAATTGCAATATCAATACTTTTGGTTTCACAGCCGCGGTTAACATGTAAATGGGGCACCAGGCCTCGTGATCCATAGTATGGATTTTATTTTATTTTTTTACATCCTGGTTGTTTCCAGTATTGCAAAAAAAAAAAATGCAGTGAGATCACTATGGCAAAAGTGAATTTTGTATTTATGCAATGCTTCAGAGTCTCAGGGATGCAGATGGGCCTCCACAATACTCGCAAGGTTTAATGACTTGCAATTTGGTCAAAAAACGTGAGGTTCCCATCGAAATCTTACACGTGAACACCCTCATGCACATTCATTCATTCGATAATGGAAGCACATGCACTGACTGAAGCTCACTGTTGGGCAAAAAAAAAAAAAAGGCCTGTACACACATCAGCAGATTGTTTTGTCTCCTGGAGTTTCGACTGTCTTGGTGAAACGAGTCATGGATGCCGAGTTCAGAATGAGCTAGAACGGATATTTTGTATTTTATGCAAAATCGGTGATCGTTTGTAATGTCATAATTCGTCCTCCGGTCGGTGACCTCATTGATCGGATCCACAAAATAAGACATTATAGCAAACACAATCTTGTTCAATCCAGGGATGTTTTTGCCGCCATTGTTAAAGGGGAAGTCAACGTTAAACATTTCTTGACAATATTATTCTATATGGGACCTCACTAGTCAAAACATGACATTGTGATTAATGTTACATTTGTTGAATATGAGTTATGATGCCAAATCCAGCAGTTTTTATCCCTCACAGGCGGCCGCCATTTTGCCACTTGCTGTCGACTGAAGATGACATCACAGTTGGTCAGGCACAGGCAATGACCAATCACAGCTCAACTGTTTTTTTTTTAAGCTGAGCTGTGATTGGTTGTTACATGAGACCTAAGCAACATTCATGTCGTTTTCAGTCGACAGCAAGTGGCAAAATGGCCGCCCCCTGAGATGGAGAAAAACGGCTGGATTTTGACGCAATATTAACCAGAATACCATATTTAGTCTAGTGGGGCTGCATAAAATATTATTGTCAAGATTTGGGGGTGGGGTTGACTTCCCCTTTAATCTACAAGGTTGTCCCTTCCGTGCCATCCTTGTATTAATTGCTTATCAGCATTTGTGGGAGAATTTTTAGTTTAATTGTTTCATTGGGCATCAAATATACGCAAATTTTGGCCATTCGTGGGCGGTGACGGTCAAAATTACTGTACAGTAAATAAATTGTTTAAACAGAATAGAGTGGATAGAATGGTCCATCTTCTAATCGGATCAGTTAGCGCTTATCGTTTTGAAACTCTGATCAGTGATCGCTTCCAAAATCTTGATCGTGTCACGCCTAATTATTTTTTTCCCCAAAATGCATTTCAATGGACGTCAATTATATGCAAATTTTGTCTATTCATAGACCCAATCCACCGCGAGCAGTGAGTCAACTGTGCAGTAAATAAAAAATAAAAAAGTTAGATAGCTAGATAGCTAGATGGATGGATAGCTAGATGGATGGATAGATAGATAGATAGATAGATAGATAGATAGATAGATAGATAGATAGATAGATAGATAGATAGATAGATAGATAGATAGATAGATAGATAGTGATTGATTGATCGATCCATCTTCTAATCAGATCGGTCATTTTCTCAAAACTCACAGTTCAGTGATCAGCTCCAAAATCCTATTGATCTCTGCCACCACATCATTTCCACGAGTGCTGGCATTAAACCGTGAAAATGCTCAAGCTTGTGTGTGGACTATAAATCAGCGCTCTCTCAACAGTGGCATTTCCTTGCATGCTGAGAACCGCGCCGAGCGCTGGGATGTGAGCGAGTGAATAGAAAAGGAAGTTTCCTGCATGAGAGAGGTTTGTTCTGGCACGGGTACACTAAAACCATGCCCTGGTGCACAACAACAACATCAGCCAGATCTGCGGGGTCGTAACCTCCTAATGACTGCGGCGCATGAGGGCGATGACAGCGACTTGTCAGCGTAGCCTGCGAACGAGGCTACCTGTGCTGTCGCACCTTAGATGAAAAGTCGTTGTGGGAACGGGTCTGCCAGCACCACAGTACGACTTCTAGCCTCTTGCCTTTCACCCGTGATATCTTTTTTTCCCCGACTGGCAGATGTATGGAAATCATTTGTCACGTCTGAGAGCCATCCGCCGCTGCTCTCAGGTTCTCAATAGGATACTTTTCTTAGCTTGATCAAGGCCTTCTGCACCGGTTGCAGATCGCAGTCCTGAGGCTTTCGTGTCAACATAATGCACCGGTACATTATATCATCTTGGAAAGCAGTAGTGGCAGCATGGTTTGTCCGTTAACATTGCACTTGCGTGCATTTTTTTTCACATTCCCAAAAGATACCTATTGGGTAAAATAAAGACTCTAAACATGCGGCCCGGGGGCCATTTGTGGCCCACAGAATGTCATTTTGTGGCCCCCTAATTGACATTGTTAAATGTTAGTGTGGCCACCACCTTTGTTTCCCCTGTTTTTTTTTTTCAATTCTGAAGTGACACCAAGTTGTAAGGAAAAGGCATCCTGCCACCCAGTCCAAACGGCTAACTTCAAGAAAAACATCAGACAGAATGTTTTTATCTTGAGCACAGTTGTCCTCGACATGTCCTGAATGCAGAGAAAGTTGCTAAAAAATCCAGACGTTTCACGTTCTGAAGAGCCGTGAATGTTCCAAACTGTTATTCACTCATTTGCTCCCAAAAACATATGAATACATTCTATTTTAAATATTACCACTGTCCCAAAGACATATTTATACGATTATTATTATTTTTAATGCTAGAGCATACAGAAGGCTTTGATGCAGCCTCTGAACAGAAGAGAACGCTTAAAGCAATGGTAGTTATTACAAAAGCGGCCAACAGGTGGCAGCAGAGTATAAGAGATCAACCAGGGCCATGTTGAAAAAAAGCTCAGATTTGTGAATAATGATGAAACTTAGCTTAATTCTAATTGCTGCAAAACGGAAACAGATAGAAATATACTTTTTTCCTGATGAAAGAAAAGACTCTAATCTTTCTTTTGGTAGGTTCCATGTTTTCATAGCAATAGAACACAATATTCGGTGCCTTGCAAAATTTGTCAAAATCCAGTAAAACAGCCAGGAGCAAAGGGGGTTGCTTCAGCGAAAATGGCTGGGACTGAATGAGTTAATAAAGATTGAGATGTTTGAATTAGTTATACTTTTTGGGGGGGAATATACAGGAGGCTTCCAAAAGCAGTCATTATAGGTTAAATTGCGTAAATGGAAATGTGAGTAGTTGTTTGTCTCGCTATATGTGCCCTTTGACTGACTGGTGACAAGTCCAGGATGTGCCCCACCCCCTCAATCAGCTGGGATTGGTTCCAATGCTGACCGTGAACAGGATAAGCAGCAGAACAGGATGGATGGGTGGCAACAAATCATATACTCTATTATATGCGGTCCTAAATGCTCAGCGGCTTTCCATAGTAAGTAGGGAGTGGTTTCAAACCTGATCTGATTTCAAGATAAAAATTGAAATTAATTTCTATTTAATTTGATTATTAACATTAAATGGGAAGTCAACCCCCCAAAAATATTTATAATATGTTCTATGCAGACCCACAAATCAAAAAATGTCATTGTGATAAATATTGCATTTGTGGTATGGGTTGAGAAGCAAAATCTACCCGTTTTTAATCACCTGAGAGGGTGGCCATTTTGCGACTTGCTGTTGACTTAAAATTACATCACAGTTGCTGGACCAATCACGGCTCACCTGTTTTCTGAAGCTGAACCGTGACTGGTCGTTACCTGAGCCCTGAGCAACTGTGATGTAATTTTCAGTCGACAGCAAGTGGCAAAATGGCTGCCCTCGGAGATGGATAAAAACGTAGATTTTGCTGCTTTATTCATATTTCACAAACACAATATTAACTCATTCACTGCCATTGATGGATATAGATTTAAAAAAATCATTTTAACTATTTCTATTAGTTTAACATATTTTTCAGCTTTTGTTAACAAGAGTATGAAAACCTATAATTTTTTTTATTTTACATTTAGAACAGATATAAAATTTGTGATTAATCGTGATTAATTACGATTACAAATTCTAATCGCCTGACGCCCCTAATTTCTAATAATCATTTTAAAAATATTTTCTTTTTTTAAAAAAAAGAAGAAGAAGAAAAGATCATCAAAAATTAGAGGCATCAGGTGATTAAAATGAATTGTAACTAATCGCGTGACTTCACTCGTTAACTCACGATTAAAAACAAACAAAAAGATGATTAAAAATTAGGCGTCAATGGCAGTGAATGAGTTAATCAAAAATGATGTGTTTAGACTGTTGATGGCACATACAACATATTGTAAAGAAAATTCTGGATTGACTTACAATACAGTAGTTACAAAAAAAAATAAAAATGCTCTACTACTAAAGTCACGTCACATTATGAAACTAAATATATATAAAATATCACACAATCAATATAAAAAAAACACGAGCAGTGCATATATCAATACAGTTGCATTCCAAAATATCTCAAGGCGCAAACTCATCGTTGAGAGTCCAAAAATGCGATCAGATACCTGAAACCTTTGCACGCTCCTTGCTGCACAAATTAAGCATTCAAGTGTCAAGTAAAAATAAAAGTGGTGCGCCTAAATGGAATAAAAACAATGCCGTAACTCATATTTCTCCAGTATGTTGCATGATTGCGGCTTTTTATCAAGGACTTTCAGCGCTCTCTTATACAGTGCTTGCAGGGGACACACGTCAGAAGTCACACAATATTCCATATGTATGAAAATCATTGCATTTTTTTTGTTTTCATTTGACCGTCCAAATCCAAAACCAAACAGTAGACGTGGACCAAAGCTGCGTGAAGCCGATCGCGCTCCCACCTGACAACCCTAAAAATCCGCCCCATGGGAAAAAACTGGGAGGACGCAATCAAGGCATCAGCCTGAAGAGCGCGAGCGCGCCTGCGCGCCCCCGACAGCAACTTTTCACTACGTATCGAGTTGACTACAGCGGGTGGATCGCTTGTCTGTTCACCGGGATGAAAAGCAAAAGTGAAAGGTTCGTTTAAAGTGGTGCTTTACCTCTTGGGAGTCGTTTCGGTCGCTCACATCAGGTAAGTGAACTTTTGACCGGGCTCAAAGTCACGCGTCGTGATTTGTCATTTAACGGAACGGGGCTATGTTTCATATTAGAGTGACAGCTTGTGGAAAAGTTGAAATCGCAGAAAATTGGGTTGGTCCGAATATGCTGTTTTGTGTTTTTGTATGGCTAAATTACGCTCACATTTGGTGTGTGCGTGTATGTTATCAATCGCGTTCACGTTTACATTAAATCAGAATTTGGAAGAAAAAAAACCCCAAAAACTTCCGCGCAGTAAACTTAGGCGACTCTCGCTGGAAGTCGTCATTATCTTTCAAACCAAATAGTCACACTTACAGTGTTTATGTCCAAACTCCGCGTTGTGATGAACAACTCGTCTTTGAACCAGCATGCAGACTTCTGAGTCATACCCTAATTGCATTACTAATCCTGCTTAAACCTGCCGGTACAAGTGTGTGCAACCAGCTTTTAGCCGTTAACCTCTCATAACGAGGGAGAGAAAAAAAAATAATAATGTCAAGTCTACACCCAGTGCTTTTTTTTTTTTTTTGTGCGGTTAGACTTGCATCACGCTACATCCCGGTAATGTATCCATCTATTCTAATTAGAAGGGAGTAGGTGCACGTTGGAGGTGTGTGTCAGCAGAACAGGACGGGACAAGCAGTTTAAACAGCTTACTGTGCAAAAGTCATATCAGCATATAATTAAAGAAAAAAAAAACACATTGAACTTGCTTGGAAAGTTGAAGCAAATGTTTATATTTCAAGCTCAAAGTCTTATGCTAATGAAAGGCCAAGGCCGTTTGTCAGGTGAGGTCAATTGTGGCTTCCTACTGCTGCAAACAAAACCCCAGGAGAAGCCTGATTTCTTCTCTTCTGGTGTGGTCTAAGTTCTACCCGGAAGGTAGGGAACAGTGTTTTATGATATTAAGTCTATTCTGCGTTCAGATAGCCTAGGAGTGCCTCAGGGTTCCGTTTTGGGTCCCTTATGGTTCACAATAACCTCACGGTGAGGCTTCAAAGCTCTCGTAGATGGACCACCGGAACTTTTGGACGGTATCTTCTGCTATCGCGGAGCTTAAGCTGTGAAATGTTCTCCCGGCTGAACTTAAATTGGAGACAAATACAAACGTCTTGAACAAAAAAAACTCAAAACAGTGGTTGAAGTCGAGACAAATTTGCCATCATTGAGTGAGGCTACTTGTACAGGAAATATATTTTTTGTAAATTGATGCACGATTTGAATGCCTCATTTTGGACGGGCTCTTACATCTTATCTTAACTTATTTAAAATTAGCTTAACCCGTGGGGTGTGGAGGGGGTTATTTTATTTAGAAATGGCTTGGTCAGACTCAGAACCATCAAAAAACCCAAAACGAGTCACAATACTTCCTAAGGGGCTAACTTAGCTGACTCAGTCATATTTACACTGTAAAACGTTAATGAATGTGCATTTTAGACTGGCTCTTACATCTTATCTTAACTTAATTAAAATTAGCTTAACTTAGCTAACTCAGGCATATTTACATTGTAAAACGTTAATGAATGTGCATTTTAGACTGCCTCTTACATCTTATCTTAACTTAATTAAAATTAGCTTAACTTAGCTAACTCAGGCATATTTACATTGTGAAACGTTGATGAATGTGCATTTTAGACTGGCTCTTACATCTTATCTTAACTTAATGAAAATTAGCTTAACTTAGCTAACTCAGGCATATTTACATTGTGAAACGTTGATGAATGTGAATTGCCTCTTTTCAAATGAATTCCATTTTTTTTTTGCGTTCAGTAATCGCCTGAGATTTATTTTTGTTGTCTTCTTGCGTAGGTGAACCCTTGACCTGTGAGCTTGGAAAGATGTCTCCAACCAAGTAGCGCCCCCCCTCCCTCCCCACCTTCCCCTATGCTTATCAACCTGAGTCCCACCCTCAAGGAATCTCGTGCCTTTCATGGAACACTGCCTCCTATCCCCGACGACCCAGCGCCAGTGAAAGTGCAAGTCATGGATTCATGCACGGTGGCGGCGGCGCCTGCCCTTCCGCCTCCGCCGCCACCGCCACCGCCGCCTCCCCCCCCTCCTCCGCCGCCTCCGCCCGCCCCCTCATCGCCTTTAATCCAGACGGACTGCGCCCGTCGGAACCGGCTGAGGAAGCTCAACTGGGAGCGTATCCCCAAAGAGAAGGTGGAGGGGAGGAAGAGCGTGTGGAGCGGTGCGGGCCCGGGGGAGGACGAGTTCCCCATAGATCTGCACTCTCTGGATGAGCTGTTCGGCCAGACGGACAGTCAGCCTCAGGACAGGAGCAACACTTTGAGACGACGGTGTGCTCTGTTACGCTGCAGAACTCCTCAGGATAGTCCAGAGGAGGTCAGTTTGTGCATTCTTAAACCCACTGGGTCAAAAGTCACCCAAAATTAGGCGAAATAGCTAACCAATCACCGGGTCCAAAAGGGACTGAGAACATTGCTGGGGATTGAACGGATGAAATCCCAGTTTCAGGGAAGACATTCTACCACTAGGCCACTGTGCTGGTGCAGATCTGCTCCAACTGGGATACAAACCAGTGAGCTGTCTTGAGCCATTGGGTTGAAGATTTGACCCAGCATGTTGGGTCAAGATTTAGATCAAACAAGGGGTAAAGCTACCCATACTGACGAGTTAAAGCTACCAAAAAATGGGTCACCTCTTTATTAGCATAAGTGTGGTTAAAAAATCTGTTACATTGGATTGACCTCAACTTCAGTACACAAAAATATCAACCAGCTTCAACTCTTCATCTTGTCCAAATCCAATCTTCAACCCAATCTGCTGGGTCAAATTAATCAACCCGACCTTCTCAGTGGGCTAGGAAAACAACCCAGCTTTTTTTTTTTTTTTATGTGTTCCAGAAACTAATATTTTCATTGTAATATTTTCCAATATGTCCTTCATTTTACAGATCTCGCTACTGGACTCCAAACGCAGTATGAACATTGGGATATTTCTTCGCCAGTTTAAAATGTGAGTCCGTTTCCTATTAGCTAAAACTGGAACTATTGGCTTGCGATGTTGAAAGCAAATATTAAATACTAAAAAAGTGATAATTGAAATCCCTTTAAATGACTTTTTTTTTTTTTAAATGTGATTGAATTCTCTTCAAATATTTGTAACACTTATTTTTATTTAAAAATTGGTTCTCAAGTTTTTATTAAAAAAATAAAAATAAAAGACACTTGTAAAAAAACAAAACATAAATGAGATAATAATAATAATAATAATTAATAATAATATAATGAGACATTTCTTTAATTTGACTGATATAGCAACTATGATGAGATGACACTATCCAATTGACGGATATATAACTTGATTAACTGGTTGGTACAAATTGTGTAGATTAATTTATTCTTTGGAAGGAACTTGGCTGCAACCATCAGCGGCATTGTCGATTCAGTCTCAACAAGTTTACAAGTCTAAAGATGACAAAAACAAAAAAATACATGACGTCAGCTATGCTGTTTTCGTTTTTAGAACCATTCACGGACAAAATATCGACAGTATGTGCAAAAACATACATTTCCTAGTAATTTGTTATATTAGAAATGTTTCTAAATATAAAATAATAAATAATAATATATATATATATATATATATATATATATATATATAATAATAAAATAATTCATTAATTGCTCATTTTCTCCATTGTCGGTCAAGGGAATTTCGTCATGCTTACCCTTATTTTGGATCAGCATAAGCAAGTTTAATGCATTATACATTGAGGCGTTGTGTAAAATGTTGGCAAAAAAAAAAGAAGCTTTTCTTGCAACATTATCAAAAGTGATTAAAAATTCTGGGATATGCACTAACATGTAATGAGAGCGTCCATAGCTCATGCTGTCTCGTCACAGATTTTTGTAGAAATTGGTTTCGTTTTTTTTGCAGAATTATAATAATAAACAAAAAAAAAATTATACGTATATTATTTCAGTACTTTATGGTTTCATCTTTTTCTTAAAGCTTAATCCAGTCCATTTGAGATCATTTAGTGCAGGAAACAGACAATTGTGCCCGAGGGGGACAACACTTAACTGGAATGGCCATAAATCAAACAGCATGGCGTTGGTGTCAGACGATTGAAGGCAGAAGGGGGGGGGGGGGGGGGGGTGCGAGTGTCACGGGTGTGTTCCTGTCGATATTGCAGTGGGACAGGTGCAGGGGGAGGGCCCTAATCGGAACAGATGGACTGCATGTCCTTAAGTGTCCATGTTTAACGCTTGGGAGTCAGAGTTGACACCTGCTAAGGGTGTCTCCTGTTTAGGTGACCCCTGAATGGGAGTGACCTCGCTGGTGACCTTGAGTCATCCACTCTCCTTATTTAATTTTTTGGGGGTTTGACTCCAAGCAACACTTCCCATGGGCATAAGAGCTGTTTCGTAATACAGTATTTATTTGTTCAAATGACGACTTGTTGTGTTGCTGTAGACTGAACATCGTGTCTATTCAAACCTGGATTTGTCCAGACTTGTGTCTGAGTCCCAAGCGTGAAGAGAGCGTCTTCTTTATGTTAACATTTGTCTCGTCTGGAGCTTTCTTGACTTCTGTCAGCGCAAATTGAGTTTTTTTGTTGAAATGCGGCATCAGTTACAACAACATCTATATTTTTCAGTGCATGTGAACAAACATCACTATATATATTTTTTTTAAAATACACTCCCAATGCACCGAAGGCGAAATCTATTGAGATCAAAAAGCTATAAATAATTACTCCTGGCAAAGAACGGCTTATGATATTTTATTCTCATTGGCAAGTGTATAAAAGTATAAAATTCTCATTAAGGAAAAGGATACGAAGCCAATCTTCCAAGTCCCAAGGGGGAATATGAAAAAAGCAAGTTCTGTTCACAGCAAAAGCTAAGGTACCACAAATGGAAAATAACCAACAGATGTGAAGTTCGTTCAAAAAGGCTGCTCGAAAAAGGAAAGCAAAAAATATGGGGCATTTCCGCAACTTTATCCCGATCATCACGCAAATGTAATAATAGTGATCTTTCTATGTTGTTATTATTGTGTGCTGAAATGTAGAGCTTGGCAGATGTACTAAATTCCAGCTATTATTTCAAGGAAATTATTATTAGGATTGAATTCTGGTATTGGATATCTACTGATTGTTTGACCGAACCTATTCTTGTGACAAGGGAGTGCGTATATTACCTCATTTGCTGCCAGCCCAGTAAAAATTTCTTTTTGACGTCT
This sequence comes from Vanacampus margaritifer, assembly GCF_051991255.1. Classification (NCBI taxonomy): domain Eukaryota; kingdom Metazoa; phylum Chordata; class Actinopteri; order Syngnathiformes; family Syngnathidae; genus Vanacampus; species Vanacampus margaritifer. Next base: position 23,001,644 of record NC_135441.1, on the reverse strand, counting down.
ATAGTCGTCAATGGCAATGACTGTATAGAGGCAGGCTACCATATATAGTTAATAAAAAAGCAAGCATTTATAAGACTAATAGAGTGAAACCTAGAGTTCAAAATACGAATGGCCCATTTTACAAACTTTTCAAGTTTTGTATATTTTTTTTTTTGTAGAACATTTGCTCCTGGTTAAAGAATATGGTTGGACAAAAATCAATACGTCTTCTCTGTGTGCTTCTCCACTCACAATTGTCACAATGGCTGCCTTCAGCGTCATTAACTAGGCAAAAAAGGTCCATTTCCCTGGACCGCTTTTTGCGTTACAAAAAAAAAAAACTGGTTATAATAATTTCTGGTGGAGGCTGGAACTAATTAATTGTATTTCCATTCGTTTCAATGGGAAAAGTTACCTCGATTTAAGCACGTTTTAAGTTGCAAATCACGGAATGAAGTCCGTAAGTTTGTAAGCGTACCCACTGTATCTGAAATTTCGTACAGTTCCGCTTCTTTTTTGTTTTTTTGTTTTCTCTTTTTTTTTTCTTTTTCTGGAGAGCTCAGTATTGTTCATTCGGTAATTTTACGGATTTGACATGTTGCTCTCTCTCTTTTTTCTTTATAATTTTTTTTTTTAATTTTTTTATTTTGTATGTGGGTGAGAATGTGTGAGTGTGTATTCACTAATTCACCTAAAACCCACCCAAAAATCCCACACCGTTCACCTAAACCGAACACTTACAGTTCCGCTTCTAAACGTTGAATTAAACACTGTGTACATATAAACAGCAGCAAGCTGTTGTAGCAGTACAAGGGTGCGAGATTGCCCATAAGATGAGCTTAATGGGAAAACTAAAAAGTGAGCTGCACCACTGGGTAAGAAAGCCGGAAGTCAACCACATCAGTTTTCTTTGACGTCCCGAAGAAAACTCCAGACACGTTGAGCATGACAGACACAAGTTTCCACTGCGGCGTCAACCATTCGCCCCTCGTCTACACGTTGACTGATAAGAAAAGGGAAAAAAAAACCTCATTATCTCGTCATTGTGTGAAAACAAAGCAGCGATATTGCTCACAGGAGGGGTTTGGGAAATGACACCATTACAAATCTGGTAGCCCCATTGCAAGCATGATGTCATACTCACAGCACATTTCATGTGTTTTTTTTTGTTTTGTTTTTTTTTTCTCCCACAGGCCGGCTAAGGAGATAGCTGAGGATATCAGGCACGGAGACGGGGACCGTTACGGATCAGAGAAGCTGACGGAGCTCTGCAAGCTGCTACCCGACAGCGAGGAGGTAAAGTGCATCCTCACTTCTGGGGTCAATCCCGTCGTCATCTGGCTCCGGTTAGGATGATCAAAAAGTTGACTGTTAGATGCGGTGTGTTTGGTCGGAAGGCGCTTGGTGAAAGCTTTTGGAATTCCACCGTTAAACAGCGATCTGTTTTGCTGGCTTTTTCTCAACATCTGTTCTCTTTCAGGAATCTCGCCTGAGGAGCTTCAGCGGCGAACGTCGCTGGCTTGGAGAGCCCGATCTTTTCATGCTCCTGCTGGTGGAGGTCCCCAGGTACGCTCCACCTTAGCCCTGCTTTGGATACTGTTACCCAGCATGCCCCCCCCCCCCCCCCCTTAGACCAGTGTGTTGTTTTTTTGTGTGCGTGTTATTCCAGCTTGATTCATAGTTTGAGTAGTCGGTGACTCACGTGCTTCCTCTTGAAATGACGTGTGTTTATTTAAGTGATGACCAGGAGTGCCTTTTTGTCTTCGTCATCACTCATCCGTGCCTATTCATTCATCCGTCCCCCTTTCGCTCCCCTTCCATTAGTTTTCGCCTTCGTTTGGATGCCATGATCCTACAGCAAGAGTTTGACCCGGCTCTGACCTCTCTGTGTGTGGCAGCCAGATGTCTGAGGGAGGCGGCCAGAGGTAAAGTAACAGCGGGGAGTTATGTACTCTAGCGCTATAAAGATCTTTGTCTTGACTCTTTTTCAACGCTCACATATAGGATTAGTTCAGGGTGGTAAGTCGAGGGCAAAGAACGCAGGTTATCTTCGTGTTTTAAGAGTCAGGCTCGGTTGCTTACTGAATTGTGCTTATTTTTGTCTCCCGTAGAACTGCTTAGCTGTCCTGAGTTGCACTCCATCCTCCGTTTGGTGCTTAAAGCAGGGAACTACATGAATGCAGTGAGTCACCCTCTTTATATATTGTGCAGTATTTATATTTCCTTCTCCTGAGCCGGATGCATTTTGAATTTTGTTTTTAAACTGTCACAAAGTGTGCATCTGTGTCTTAATCTGACTTTGTGTGCGATTGCTCAGGGTGGCTACTCGGGGAATGCAGCTGGATTCCGGATTTCATCACTGCTCACACTGGCTGACACCAAAGCGAACAAACCCGGCATGAATTTGCTTCATTTTGTAGCTATGGTAGGAACTTGTGTTTTCATACACATTTACTCTATGCATATATATATATATTAGGGGTGTGCTTCTCTCCAATAAAAGACGATTAATGTTGTGCGATACGATTCAAACCCAAAAACGTATAAATATGTCCTGCACTCCCAAAAATGTTTTTATACGTTTTTAATGTTTTTTTATTTTTATGCTAGAGATTACAGAAGGATTTGATAGAGCTTCTGGCATGAAGAAGGTTGCTTAAAGCAATGGTAGTTATTTAATAAAATGGCCAGCAGGTGGCAGCAGAGTATAAAAGATCAGCCAGGGCAATGTTGCAACAAGCAACAGGTTGGTGAATAATGATAAAACTTAGCTATGTTCTAATACTAATTGCTGCAAAACGGAAACAGATATAATTTTATTTTATTTTTTACTTTTTTTCCTGATGAAAGAAGAGACTCTAATCTTTTGGTAGGTTCCATGTTTTTAAGCAATAGAACTGAATATTCTGTGAACTTTGCAAAATCAGTAAAAATCCAGTAAAACAGTCGGAAGCGAAGGGGGTTGCTTCAGTGAAATTGTCTGGGAGTGAATGAGTTAATTTTAATTGTATTCAATTGTATTTTAATTTAATTTTAGAGTGGAGTAATTAAATTCGGTTCGAGTCAGTGGATTTCCGATCCGGTACGGCTTAGTTCAAGAGGGTGTGATACAATTAATTTCTTGTTGTTATTTTACAATTTAAATTAATTTGTCAGTATATACATATATATATATATATATATATATGTATATATTTATATATGCACAGTATATGTAGTCTGTAGCCAGACTGATCCTCAGAGCGTATAATTCTGGCAGCATTTGCAAATTACAATTTCACTTCATTTGGAACAATAGCTCTAATCATTTGTGTTTGTCTCCGCAGGAAGCTGTGAAGAAGGATCAGAGTTTACTGTCATTTCCTAGCCAACTGGGCCACGTTGGTGCTGCCTCTAGGTCAGTCTCTTCCCACCCCTGAGACAAGCTTGTGAAAATAGGCCTCGTGGTTTAGGGTGTAAAAGTCTCTTTAACGTTATTGTTTTTTTAAATGTAGGTTAAGCGAGGAGTCTGTGTTGGAGGATTTATCCAAGTTAAAAAGCAAAGTGCTGGCGCTGAAAGCAAATGTCCTGACAGAGGGAGAGATTTTGCAGCATGCGCAATCTTTCCTAGAGGTAAGACTTGCTGATTAATGCCTTCATTGCCCAATTTTTTCTCGAAAAGTTACATGGACAAATTGATTGTTTATTAAAAGTGCTTGTTTCTGTGCCTAGGTGACAGAGGAGCGTCTAAAAGAGGCAGAGGATGAGGTTGAGGGTATGAGGATGTCAAGTCGAGCGTTGGTGGATTTTTTTTGTGAAGATGACGGCACGTTTAAACTCGAGGAGGCGTGCAAGGTCTTTGACTTATTTTGCCAGCGCTTCCAAAAAGCTGTCAAGGTTCGATCCGCAAACGAAATAAGCGTCTTAATCATTATGGAGGCAGATTCAAAGCGAAATACGCAATTCTCTCTTTTGCTACAGGAGAATGCCGAGCGCGAGTTGAAGGAGCAGAAACGTCTGGAACGTCAGAGGGAGATCATGGAAAAGCGTCGCTCGGTGGCCGTCTGCACAGGTCTCGACCTGGGCCACAGTCAGGAGAGCCAAAATGATCTGGAGAGACTCCTTGAGAAGAACTTGAGCTACACCTGGAGCCGGCGTAGCCTGAGAAGTTCTGACACCCGCAGGTACTCTCACCACCTGTCCGGCGACAAGAGATTCTCAGAGCTGGCCGGCAGCCTGACGGCCATCAGCTGTCTGTCAAGCAGCTCGTCTGACCATGAGACATCCGCCTTGCTTTGTAGCTCTCCAGAGATGGATGTTTTTTGTTCTCCGGTTGGTCAAGGAAGTGTTTTGGAAAGTGACAAGAAGAGTCAGTCTAGCCAATTCCAGGCGATCGATCGGTGTATAGAGGTTGTTCAAGAATCCCTCGGATCGTATTCGCAACGTGGACGCCGGTTGGCGGTTGGGCAACATGAGGCATCAGAAATGAGTGGACGTACAAAAGAGGAGGCAATGTCACGTAAGCAGAAGGCTATCAAGAATACTGAGTTTTCACCCGACTCCCCTCGAAATGCTGCTGTCAACGCAGACACTCCTTCCCTGTGTGCTAAAACCCAGAACTCCAGCCATAGACATAATTTTGGAATGTCCCTGACTGACAGGAATCATTCACTTCAGAATAAATTAAACCATTGTCGGGTTGATGGGTCTGAACCTCAGTCTGGTCCCAAGAGTGGAATACTTCATCGTGACAACCGCACCACATCATTGAGATATCGCAGAACTGAGAAAGAATCACGTCTATCTGTTAATGATACAGAAAAAGTTGACTTGCAGCCACTAAACAAAGGGATTAAAGCAAGTGCTGCTACGTCTGCGCCTGACGAGGGTCTGAGGACGCAGTTGAACACAGAAGGGTTGTTGACTCCCGTGGAAGACAACTGGATACCGTCCAGTCTCCCGGAGTTCAGCCAGTCACATCCAGAGGAGAGCTCGGGTGTTCCGAGTCCGGAGAGGGAGCTCGCGAGGTCGTACTCCCGTGTGGGGGAAACTCTCGAGTGCCACACTCTTGTGAAAGGCCTCCGATCCTATGACTCACTGTCACCGCCAACATCCCCAAACCCGCGACCGGGGCCGAGCCTCTGCTCCAAGTGGAGGAAAGAGAGGGAGGTTGATCCGACAACTCCGGCTTCACCGTCGTCAAAGGAGGAGAGTCGCAACTTGAAGGTTCCTGCACGTGGTGGTATCAGGACTAAGAGAGGACCCGGGTCACGTGCAGGACCTTCCAATAGCGCGGGTGTTCCAAGAGTTCGCCCCAAAACTGAGGCTACAAACCGCGCCCAGGTATCGTCCCCAAAGCACCCAGCGACCTCACGATTGTCCTTGGGTTCGTCTCCTATCACACAACCAGCTTCACTTCATGCGGACGTGAAAAGAAGCGGCAGTGCACGAGAGAGACCGCAGACCGCAAACGATCCGCAGACTCCTAAAAAATCTCCCATGACCCGCAGGACAACCTTGGACAGACCAACAACAGAGAAGGTATCAGGCAGGACTCAGTCAGCATTCGTTCGAGGAAGTCCCCTCCGCGTATCGAAACGGGTCGCTCCCAACTCTGAGACTCAACCGACCGCCAAGGCTCTCCCGGCCCACAGTCCGTCTTCTGCCACAGCTAAGACCATACGTACGGCCGTCATGCCCGTAGCCCGGAATAAAAACACGAAGACCACCAACGCAGGCGCCTGTCCTACCTCTAAAAACCCTTCACGAATTCCTGGTTCCAAAATGCTTCGACCTCCTACAACTCCGCCACAGTGGAAGTAAAAAAGTTTTTTTTTTTTTTTTATGCCTTTCTCAAGTCTACGCAGAGCTGGTTATCTCTGTACATGATCAGTTCCATGACATTAAGCTTATAGATGCTTAATCTATAAGGGTTCTGGTATCATTTGGGTCACATGAAGTCATGTGTCTCATGCACAAGTAGAAGAGTAAATCCTCTAAAGCTCTACCTCATCTTACAATGTGTATCCTTTGCAGGCAATAGGATGCAACTCAATTGGTGTTTCAACAAAGAGCCAAATCATCACGATGTGCCCAATCCGACCGCTTGTGCTCTTAAAGTGTATTAATCGGTGGCCTTTTGTATTTCGAACACTGAGAGCCCTCTGCTATAAGAAATTATTGTCTTCTTATCGTGTCTTGGTTCAAACTTCTTATCCTCCTATTGTGCACCAACTGAAGAGGCAGTGAGGAGACTTTGTGTGTGTGTTTTTTTTTTTTTTAATTTTTGTATCAAAAGATTACAACTTTATTTAACAGCATTGGCTGTTCACTGTATAATTGTGGATATGTAAATGATGAATAAAGGAGGTGGTATGGTCAAACGTGTTTCTCTCTATTCCAGTGGTGTAAACTCTTAACTGCTATTCGATATTCAACCATGCACACTTTCATCAAGGTGCTCACACACCCATAATTCGGGAACCATAAGCCACCCTCCTTGTGAACTACAGAAACACACCTTGCCATCTTCTGACATTTTGCCACCATTATTTCTTCTGAATCGGGCTTCGCTGTCGCATCTCGACACAATTCCATTGCTCTAATTCTGTAGGCGGTTGTCGTCATGGCGACGCCTTAGACGTTCCGGGGCTATTCCTGCCAAAACAAGGGGTGCGGGGGTTGGGGCAAAGCCTGACTGCGGGTGTTGGGGTCCCAGTGGGAACCCTCTCTTCACAGGCCGCAGTGACGCCAGAGCCTTTTGGGAAGGGCAATAAAGTGGTGCCACTTTTTGTTCTTGAGTGTCCGGTTTGTCGCACAACAGTGGCCTCTTAACCTTAGTGTGTAAAGGTGACATCATCAGTGGGTCTCCAGTGGTGCAAGCCAGAGTAATCCCTCTTTGAGGGCCTTTGTTGGTTCTCCATGGATTTGAACACGACCTGATGCTTCGTGTTTCTTTTTCTTAAGCTCATATAATTTGAGTACGCGTCTACCAAGGGATGGGCATTTGAATAAATGTTGTTTGCTTTATTCCTAATATATGAGGGAGATGGATGGTCAACTAAGCAATTATAAGTGCCTGTATTTATTTTTAAACTGGAGACTCTCTCCCTTGAAGTAACACTTGCAGAGATTTATAGAATTAGTGTTGCATTATTTATCAGTTTCCAAACTATGCATAGAAACGTGTAACTAAAAGTATAAAATAATTTGAGCAAATGTGTTTTTTTCAGGAGTGAATTATCAAACTAGTGGATAGTAGATGATTCTAAAACGTTGGTGACCCCAATTCTAACCATTTGCACACATTTGTAAGCATATTTTATTTAACTAATGTTCAATTGATTAATTGAGATACAATCGCTTTCGTTCGAAGGCTGCCGTTTGTGATGGCAGTATTTTTGTGCCGCTACAAAAAAAACAACGTTAGAAGTAGACAACACTACCATCTAGCGACAGGTAAAACGTCCAACCACAAAATAAAAACTACATTTCCCAGCTTGCACCATTCTGTTATGTCACTCGTATTGGGCAGCTCCCCGGATGCGGCTGTGATTGACGATACCAGGCAGAAGAGATCGCTAGCTAAGTGGCGGTAAGTGACAAAGTCCTTAAAATGTCGTCGTTGTAGCCCACGTTAGCGTATAAAACAAATACTAGGACATGGTAAATATTATGGTATGGCCGAGTGAGCTTCATGTGCTGATAAAAAGACGTTTTGTCGCCGGAGTGTCATATAAATTCATCAAATTGTTTGCTAAATGGCTAGCTTGGCTGCTAGCGTACGCGCTAGTTCCTTAGCCTGATGCTATCCACCAGTGGGGAACGCCTAGCTCGTAGTTGACGAGATCCCAGCGATAATAACTACAAGTTTACATTCTGACTTTCGCTTCAGTGCGTTTCCGTTCCTGCTTGTGTGCGTCCAATTCTTCCGACGTCAGCATTTGGTGAATGCGTGAACTTGTCCTCCCATTTCCACTGCTCTACCATAACGACGTTTAGCAAATCTAGCCTTGGCTAGCCTGTTTGCGTTCTCGTTGATGCACGCATGACTGCATTGAATATTGTAGTGTGATTTCAGGACTATTTAAACTTTTTGAAGTGGAATTTCGTGCAGAAAAAAATGCAATTTGGGCTTACCCAGGTATATTTGCTTTTAGGTGCTGCAGCCCCAGTGGTCGTTGGCAGGATGCAGACCATAAAATGTGTGGTGGTTGGCGATGGGGCAGTAGGGAAAACTTGCCTTCTCATCTCGTACACCACCAATGCCTTTCCTGAAGAATATATCCCAACGGTGTTCGACAACTACAGCGCCCAGATGAGCGTAGACGGCCGTACCGTCAGCCTTAACTTGTGGGACACGGCCGGCCAGGAGGAGTACGACCGCCTGCGTACTCTTTCCTACCCCCAGACCAACGTCTTCATCATTTGCTTCTCAATCGGCAGCCCCTCCTCTCACGCCAACGTCAGACACAAGTGGCACCCCGAGGTGTCTCACCACTGCCCCAGCGTGCCCATCCTGCTGGTGGGCACCAAGAGGGACCTCAGGGGAGACGCGGAAACGGTGAAGAAGCTTAAGGAGCAGAGTTTGGCTCCCACCACCCAGCAGCAGGGAAACGCCCTGGCCAAGCAAATCGGGGCCGTCAAGTACATGGAGTGCTCGGCGCTGCTGCAGGAAGGCGTCAGGGAGGTGTTTGCAGAGGCCGTCAGAGCGGTTTTGTACCCCGTCACGAAAAAGAACACCAAGAAATGCGTGCTATTGTAATAACGCTCCCCGGATTTGGATTGTGGAGATCCGCAGACGCGAACGATGGCTGCTTCCACGCCACCTCGAGCAGTTTGAAGACTTCATTTTCAGCTTCTTCTTCATCCTCAGGAGGGCTTCATCCTTACGACGCCATCATCACCAAAGTGACTTTGACGAAACGGGGGCAAAAAAGTGGATCTCGTATTTTTTCTTACATTTAAAATTTTGATATTTACCCGTTCTTCACGTTACACTTGTTCTAGATTTATAGCATCCCCGCTTTGCCTTTGTAACCAAACGCTGATCGTGGTTGTCACAAGCCATAATTCCATCTAAACCGAGCTGCCCTGTTTGACTGGAGAGAAGAGATCTACTGTTGTTTAGGTGGAGAACTAGTGACTACCTCATACTCCAAACTTAGGTTGCATCTCGCGAGTCTCAAGCAACTGCATTGTGACTGTGGCTGTTATTTAGTTGACATATAGAGGGCGAGAAGCTTTTTTTAAATTCAAGCAACTTAAGTCCAGAAAGGTTTGGGGTGAATCCCGGACAAGGGCCAGTTCCCGGCAGCGGCGATTAGCGTTCCAACACTAGCGTGTGCTCGGTGTGACGTCGGCCACGCATGGAAGAGGAGAACCAGCTTTGTAAGAGGAAGGCGTAAGGTCCCACTTCCGTTGTGCCTAAACAAATGACTCCTGACCCTTGGAATGAGATGGGCCTTTGGCTTCACGTCAGTGATCAGTATTCTCAGAATGTTCTGAACTCCTGGTTCTTTGGCAGTGTTGGGAGGAGTCGGCCAAGCGCGGATGTAGCTAGCTAGCTTCACATAGTCGACGGCATTTCAGTCTTTAGACAGCAACAGCGCCTCTGCTGGTTGCAGCCAAGTAGTGCACTCCATTTTGCCTCATTTACGATTGGATTTCCTCGACCCAATCACAGAAATTCGATTTTCCGATCATATTGAATTTCCTCCTCCTCAAATGTTTTTAAACCTAAGTGGCCAAATATATTTTTGTGTAATCACCAATGTTTATTGGTTCCTAAAGGTGTTAAAAAACACACTTGCATCATGATGTCCGTGACTGTCACCTTGCACAAAACGCCAACAGATGACAACGATCGCATGATTTATCGTGCATATCCTGTTTTACCGGAATACAGTGGAACCTGCCGTCTTGTTATTCTGATGTTCCAATTTCAAAACTATTTTCATCCATAGGAACTAATGTAAGTTGAATACAAAAATAGCTTCAGGTAATGTTTTCACATTCCTACCGGTTATAAACTACTCACCTGTTCAATGCCCTCTTTGCTCTGCTCATGTGGTGAGAGAAAAATAATCCACGAGGCGCTCAGAACTTTTGGTGACATCACACGTCTTGATCTCCATCAAGGCAATTTTTTTTCCCTCCTAAAACATTTTTGGTTGCCAACTTTGCAGGTTCCACTGTACGTTTAACAGTATTTACACATCTTATTTTTAAGATCATATCATTACTGAAAAAGGGCTATTGCTGCTGCTGTGTGAATTTTTCCAGCATGTTGCAGCATCCCAACTGTCACGATTGTGATCACGATGCCTTATCCAAACCAAAAGCCACAGTGGTGCCCCCTTTGTCATTTTAAGCGCTCCCACCAAGCAATGACTTTCACATTTGGTCATCGGAGCCTTACTTTCTTCCTGCCAGTAAGCAGCGCTCGATAAAACAGCTGCAGAAGCGACATCTCAGTGCACCACAGTCACACTTTTTTCCTTTTCTTTTCTTAAACTCACTGTGGTTTATATCCCTGCATTGGTGGGCATGATGCAGCAATAGCTGCATTGGTGGAAGGTGCCTTGTCAGTTTTAACATTTTTTGTTTATCGTCAGCAATAAGCGGTTGCATTCTCTTAGCGACTATAACTGTTTAAACTGTGGAGTTGATTGTGTTAAATTGGTTTATTGTGCTCTGTAACAACCTAAGCGCAATGACAGCAAAAGGGCTGATTTAAGTCAAAATGTTGTGTTGAATGTAAATGCACAATTAGACAAACTGTGGTCAGCTTTTTAAAAATATATATATTTTGTATTCCCCTTTAACCCGGATGTCCTGATTTCATTCAAATATGTTGGAAAAGTGGAACATACACCTGTGGGCTCTCGTGTCTGCGTCCCAGAGCTGTATGCTACCACGCGCGTGGTACTACGCTTTTACACTGGGAACTTGATTTGTAGAGATCTGTAATTGTTTATATATAACAAAGCATATTTGTATAAATGAACTAACAGTGAGATGATTTTAAATTATGCTAAATAAAATGGTGGTTCAAACCAACTTGGGTGTTGTCAGTACAGTGTTCCCCTGCTATTGTTTTTTTTTCTTCTTTTTTAACAATTGATATATGGGTTTTTAGTGTAAAGTGATGCTCATGCATGTGGTCAAGGCGATCCACAGCTGACGATACACTTTTTTTTTTTGTACCCACCCGATTTTCAGCTAATGAGGGTGGGTAATGCATCCCCCGCGATAAACGGGGGTTCACTGTACTACGCGGTACTAAGAAAGTGTGAAGCAACAGGATGTTGTTACAATATGTGGCCACTAGATGTCCACAGCAGACACCAAGTCCAGCCCACGTATTTCACTAATGAGGCCGTTCTTCAAAACCATTTTCCTCCGCAGCACATAAGGAATTGTTAATGGCGTATTGCCAAAACGTTTCCAGCGCCATCAGTCATCTCAGCAGACACCAACTGTTTCAATCAGGGACGGGCGGGCGTTTGCAGAATACTCAGCAAGCTGTTTACGTTGAAAAATCCCCTTGACCTTTGGGTGGTGGCTCTGCGAGATGACAGATGTGTTGCGCTCCACCTCAAGCTCGTTAGAAGAGCGCCGGTGCAATATTTAGAAGCCGTTTCCGTTCCCAGGCAGGCGTGCCTGCGTGCTTTACAACCATGAAAGTGACGATTGTGTGTTTAGACCTTTTCTTTTTCGTGGCTTATGTTTTACTGCTATTGGGAAAGAAAAAGTGTCTCGCCACTGTGATGAACGCAGAAGATGAGACGGGATAAGCAGCGGGTGTTTGTTCGAAAGCGGCTTATTGAGATGTGGGCCACTTGAGGTCACACATTTATGTTTACAGGTAAACATGCCCAGATGTTGGCTTTTTAGTTCACTCCTTGGCACAAAGGAGCCTGTTTTTTACACCATTAATGAGAATTATAACATTTTCTATACAGTATTTTTTTTTCTTCTGAAAAGGGGTGTGGGGTAGATGCCACGAACTTCCGGGTTTCACACGTCAGGGACGTTTCCCGCTAATGCTGGCCGCGTTCCAACACTAGACACCTGATAAATCCAAAATAAAGTTAATAAACATAAATAAGTTAATATATTTTAGTTATTTAAAACTAACAAAAGAACTAAAACTACAATAAATAAATAACATTTTGTTGACGAAATAAAATAAAAAGGATTATGCTTTTTAAAAAAAACGAAAGCTAACTGAAACTACACTATATGTTTACAAAACTACCTATAATTATAGCGAAAATGTCCTTCGTTTTAGTCTTAGGTAATTGATTTAATAGGCATAGATGTTTAATGTGATTTTAAATATATTGATTTCGATATTAACTGGAATAAGGACGTTTGAAAGTGTGTCACTCAGAAGTGACATCGTCTAGCAGCAGCCAATAGAAAAGCACATTCAGATGACGTCGTTCTGAGCTGACAATTTTGCCTGCTTGACTTTTGGCTCCCGCTATTTCATTTTAATCAGCTGAAATGCGACGCTAGGTAAGAAATGCGTAACTTTTTTATTTTACCATGGTGTTCATTAATTATTGCACAAGTGATACACTTTAAAAAAAAATACTGTAACTAATTAAAACTCAACCAAAACTAAGCATAAAAAAAAGAATCACAGTGAAAACTAATTCAAACTAACTCAATTAAAAAAACAAAATAAAAACCAACTAAAATGAAAAATTCCAAAACTATAATCTAGTCTCAACACACTTTCCCACATATTTGAATTGGGAGATTTTGTTCTGGTCAATCCAACGTAAAAATTTGAATATGGATGAAAAACACCAGGACGGGACTGGGAAAAGTCTCAAAACATATTCAAATCAAAAGTGTTCCAGTAGGACGAAAGAAAATGAGATTTCAAAGCAACACAGAAGAGTGTGAAGGAAATTGGCTGTGCGCTTCAGCTGAGAGGGAGGCTGGATGGAATAATTTGGGGCAAATATAACAGGGAGTGAAAAACGGTCACGGCAAAAGGTTGCAGAATTCTCAACATCTAAGATATGCTTCATATCTTCCCATATTTACACATGAGACTGAGCAGTACACTCAAGCTGTATGGGTTATGTCTGTTTAGCTTAATGCTAACAAACAATGTAAAACATTAGCATTGTGGTGCTATGACCATTTTAGCAACAGATATTTGTATTTATGTAGACAGATAGAGATATGTTCTTTATCCTCTGCGAAGAATGACTAATATTACTGCAGTTTACCGAGGCGTAATTTGTGACAAACTTTTCCATCCGACCCCCTGCTAACCTTTACATTGTTGGGCCTTGAAAAATGTTGCATCTTGTAATCATTTGCGAGTCGTGTGCAGCTTGATGCTGGGAAAGCTTTACCTACCTTTACGCATCACTAATGTAAGAGCACCTCTGCGAAAAACAATCTCGGAGTCGGACCGGCTGATTGGATGTCGTCTCGGCGCTGATGCGCAATCTCTCTAAAGCCACAAGAGGCTGTTCAAACACTGCCATGCTTGATTTCTCCATCACATCAGTGGGGGTGGTGGGGGGGGGGGGGGTTCAGCTCTGACCTTTGCAGAATCTCACTGAGGAAGTCGGAGGAAAGAAGGAAAGTTTAGGAAAACACACTTAACAGGCACTTGATTAGTAGCTAAATAAGATACCACAAATACTCCTAAAGGGTTTCAAAGGCTTGATTGTCAGATGTCTGTTGAAGATGATCCTGACTAATTATTCGGTGGGTGAGTTGTGTAAAGAAAAAATGATCTCGCTGAGCGATGGTCTTTCAAAGACCCCTTTCGATCTCACCGCTTCGGTTTCCTTTTGTTAGGGCTTTGTTGTTATAAAGCTTGGCATTGTTATAGGGCATGCAAGGTGTTATAACCTGGTAAGGGAAAGTCCTAACATTCCAATTGTTAAGCCAACTGTCTTTAGCCCACTGTGAAATAGGAGCTTAGGATCAGTGTGTGCTTATGCATGCTTATGTCTGAGATGTTTATGGACTAACGCAGAGGTCAGTCTGCGGTTGAGCCATTGAACACGTCATCGGGGTAAAGAATGTTGCCCTTGGCCCGCAGAACGTAAGCCTCAAATGCACTCATTTAAATTTGACTCAATTTTTTGCTGTCATCAGCAGATTGTCAATAAACTTTGACTATATGTTTGATCAACGTGATAAAGGTGGCTCCATGATATTGCAAATGCTGCTACTTTCATCTCAGTACTTCGCATTAAAAAAGAGATTCATCTGTTCATTGTATTGATCGAGGTATCCAGACATGGACAGATGGATCTTTTTTTTTTCATTTTTTCTTTAGGGTCTCTTGAGAGACCTCAACGCTATAAACATCTATTTTATTCAAGGACCTTCTGTCTGACTTTTTGGAAGTTGTCTGGGCAGTAAGGTTGTAAAACAAACTGCCATGTCATCATGGTTAAAGGCCATTTTGAGCCCCAAGTGGCGTTATTTTGTTGTTAGGTTCCTGTATTTGTGCCTTGAGATTATGTTGTTGGTTGCCATGCTGTTGCTATGGTCCTGTCCTGTATGTGTCCCTTGCAATGATAATGCTGTCATATGCTATGCAGTTACTATGTCCCATGTGATGATGATGATGACATTGTCAGTTACTATGCAATTGTTATGGCCCTGTCCCATATGTGACCCTTGTGATGATGTCAGTTGCTATGCAGTTGCAATGGTCCTGTCCTGTATGTGTCTCTTACGATGTTGTTGTCAGTTGCTACACACTTGCTAATGCGATGATGATGTTGTCAGTTGCTATGCATTTGCTATCTTCCCTGTGATGGTTATGTTGTCAGTTACTATGCAGTTGTTATGTCCCCTTGATGATGAAGATGCTCATATCAGTTGATACACAGTTGCTATGTCCCTTGCAATGATGTTGTCAGTTGCTACACACTTGCTAATGTGATGATGGTGTTGTCAGTTGCTATGCAGTTATGTCCCTTTTGATTATGTTGTCAGTTAATATGCAGTTGCTTTGTCTCCTGTGATGATGTTGCTAGTTGCTATGCAGTTGTGTTTTCCCATGCAATGATGATGTTGTCAGTTGCTATGCAGTTGCAACATCTCTTTTGATGGTGATGTCAGGTGCTTTGCAGTTGCTACGTCCCTTGCGATAAGGATGTTGTCAGTTATGCAGCTGCAATGTCCCGTTTGATGATGTTGTCAGTTGCTATTAAGTTATGTCCCTTGAGATGATGATGTTGTCAGTTGCTATGCAGTTGCTATGTCCCTTGCGATGATGATTTTGTCAGCCGCTATGCAGTTGCGATATCCCTTTTGATGATGATGTCAGGTGCTATGCAGTTGTTATGGTTCTGTCCTGTATATGTCCCTTGCGATGATGATGTCAGTTGCTAGGTTCTTTATTTATCACTTTTATTATGTCGTACAAGCTTTTATTCATATCGAAAGTGAGCACGGCTCTAGCAAGAGTTCTCAGTGATACTTTTGTCAGTATGCCGAGGTTTCAGTTGTCAGTACTCTGAGGTTTCTTAGCATCGGGCCGGTTCAAGCTCTCCGTCTAGTGTTTTCTTCACATCTGAATCCACCCCTGCTCTCTGTTGTTACTTTGTATTTTTGACCTACCTGTTTTTCAACTTCCATTCCGAATTCCGTACCTCACGCGACACCTAGTCAAGGATTGTCACCAGGATGATAAGCTGGGAGAAACCCACGCAAGCGTAGGGAGAAGCAAACTCCACAGAAGAGGGCCAGAGATGAAGATTCAAACCACCAACCTCAGAACTGTGCTAACCACTAGATTGAAATCTATATTGACAATATATTTTGCAAAGTATCACACTCACCAGATACAAGAGTATAACGGACAACTGGGGAAAAGCGTATGTTTGTAATGTATTTATTGCATAATTAAAGAACATCTGTTGAAATATTGACTCAAAATTCGTCTGCTTTAAACTAAAGAGAGCAAGACGCGCGAGCGTGCAGACGCGCACGTCTGAGTGCTGTAATATGCGGTTTGCTTTCATAACACCCGACAGACGGCGACTGACAGCTTCCTCTGTGGCCATGGAAACTGGAAATTAGCCTGTTCAAATGCTACGCTAATCTACTGGCTGACTTCCTGAAGAGAGCAACTGAAGAGAGCAACTGAAGAGAGGCGGTAAGCAAGCAGATGAGGTGTAGAATACAAAAGGAGAGATTTCCGTTGGCATGAAAGGATTGTTTTGTTTCGTTTGGCTGGGGGGGGTTCACCGTGGGATTAGTGGTAACAGTTCTGACGCTCTGGTTTTGAGAAAGAAGAGAAGAAAATATACGGATGGAAAGATGTGTCATCCATGCTACATCCTGGGTACAAACTACAACCTCCGATGGCGTTCTCCTCCCTCGCCACTGAGCACTATCAAGGCTTTCAAGTTTTCTCAATAAAAGAGACATTTCCTCCAGATGTGATATGCACAGTT
The DNA here is from genome assembly GCF_051991255.1 of Vanacampus margaritifer. Classification (NCBI taxonomy): domain Eukaryota; kingdom Metazoa; phylum Chordata; class Actinopteri; order Syngnathiformes; family Syngnathidae; genus Vanacampus; species Vanacampus margaritifer. The sequence goes on along the minus strand of NC_135441.1, from coordinate 22,985,229 downwards.
ATGCTCCCCCTCCATGCTTTCGAAGCAAACTGTGTGCAGTAATTGGAGCTGCTTCCCCTTGGGGCAGCGCGCTAATCGCTAACAACCTCACCGGCACCCAATGGCGTGCGCCCGATCGGGCCCTGCTTGCCATCACCCCGTCGTGTCATAATGAAGGTAAAGATGAGTCACAAAAATCACACAAGCGTGGAGAATAAATGTAATACCGCAGAACCAGTGACATCTGATGGCCCTGAAGTCCTAACAGGGGCAAGACCTCCGTTTAGCGAGCTATTTTCTTAATTTTCTTCGAATTATTTGTTGCTGCTCTGTGTGAACTACCCTGAACTCAATACTAATTTCCAATAGCAAGTCTATGGCATTTGCTATTATAGGTTAGCATTAAGCTAGCAGACCTAATAGAATTAGACTTCGTTAGACGAAATTATACAGTTTGGTTGAACATTTCGGTGTTTAAATGAAATATTTAATACTTCTGGTTAATGTGTCAGTTTAACGGTCAACTCCAGCCGTGGTTTGACCGTTTCTAACTATAGTGAACGCTATGCTAGTTTCTAAGAGCCCGTCTACGGCATTTCCCATTATATGTTAGCATTAAAATAGCAGACTTAGTGGCGTCGACAAAATGGTACTTTTTTAAATATATATATTTTTTAGATGAAATTAAATAGTTTGGTTGAATTTTGGCGTTTAAATATACAATATTCAATACTCCTTTGGTTTGGTGATTAGGAATGAATGAATTCTGGTTTTCATTATGGGACAAATAGGAAGCAGTTGTTACCGTGACTGCTCCCGAATCGATCGCGAGGGGTGTAGGAAATTAAAAAGGCGGGTGTTGTTATTGTTTTTTGTGTGCTTTTTCTTAAAGGAAAAAAGTAGGTCAGCTTTTTCGGTACCTCATTTTCTAAACGTTCAAATAAAGCGGCCCAGAATTTGAACACACTGGCACTGGCTCTATGCTCACAAACCGGAGACATGTTTGCGGCGCGGGTTTGATCCCCACATCCATAAAAAAAAAAAGAAAAAAGAAGGCTATCGTGGTAGAAAAAAATGTTGGGCTTAGAACATTAGGTCATTATTTATTCAGTCTTCAAGTAAGACTTCAAAAGAGAGTTGCTATGTGTTTTATTTTCTACCCAGACAGTGGAGGCACAAGTAAAATAGTTAAAATATTTGGCAAATTTGAGTAAACATTGAGTATCATTTACATATCTCGAGGCCGGGCAGAGTGTCTGTCCACTTTTTGGGAATCAAAATACGGTCGCCCTAGTTTAACTCTTTGACTGCCAAAAACGTTAAATAACGTTTAGTAAAATCCTATGGAGGAGTGCCAAAGACGTTAAAAGACGTTTGTTTCAAAACAGAGGTGAAACAAACCATTTTCTATTGTTGATTACTCAAAAAACGGAATAAGGTAGAAACAAACTTTTTTTTCTGATGAAAGATGAGAGTCCAATCTTTCATTTGGTAGTATGTGTGTTTCCATAGTCCAAACACATAATTTTCTGTGGACCTTGAAAGATCAGTCAAAAGATCAGTCAAAATGCTTAAATCGGCTGGCACCCACAGCATCCCTTTTCTGAAAACGTCTGGCAGTCAAAGAGTTAATTAAACATACAATATTTAATACTCTTCAAACTTCAACTGTGAGTGACAAACAGATGCCAAGAAATACTTTCTAGAGCAGGGGTGGGCAAACTCGGTCCTCGAGGGGCCGGAGTCCTGCAGGCTTTGGAGCTTTCCCTTTTCCAACACAAGCTGATTCCAATCAACAGAATCGTTATCAGGGTTATGCAGAGCTTGCTGATGAGCTGATCATATATCAGCTGTGTTGGAGAAGGGAAACATCCAAAACCTGCAGGACTCCGGCCCCTCGAGGACCGATTGTGCCCACCCCTGTTCTAGAGTGTGTTTTAATGAATTTTTAATGTCTTTTGAGCATGTGGGAGATGTACAGTATCTTCACCAATAGCAACCTTAACCAGAATGCTAAAATGCTACTTGAAATGCTAAATGCTACTTGAAATAATGCCCGTAGAAGTCAATACAAGTTTATAACCTTGAGTCTGAAAAGATGCATTTCAAACAAATTTGATGTCCAAGTTCCATCAATATAACAGGGTAGTTGATATATAAAGGTCAGAAGTCATTCTCCACAAACAGAGCCGAGACCGAAGGCCCTTTTTATATAAAGGATAAATGGCCTCACTAAAATGTAAACACACACCTCCACAGGACACTCCGATAAGCCCAGTCTGAATTCATGCATGGAACACTTGTTCAGACACGTACACGCTGTTTTGCGAATGCATCGCCGCACACAGGAGGAAGGTCAACTGCACGTTTCTCCTCTGTGGCCCTGCGGAGTTATTGCTTTTTCCCACGCTGTTTTCATTTTGCAGCTGAATCAAGAAGACAGCCCTGCTCACACAGGAAATAATGACATACATCAACATTTGCACGGGACAATACGAAGGGATCAAACACAATGGCCACGCCGAGGCTGCAGACGTACAGTATCGATGCTGTTCGTAACAAATCCGACCCGCTCGGTTATCTTAGCCACCTTGGCTGTAACAATCATCAGTTGAAATTGTGCTCCTAAAAGATAAGGACATTCATCTATTGGACCTCTAAGCTGAGCTATCTATGTGATATATTACAATACAATAAGCTACTATGGATGGAAGCACAAAGAAGCTTGTTTTTATTTAACAGTTACAGTAAGAATATCTTAAAATCATTGGAGGGCCTGAGTCAAGATATAAACCTAGGATGTCTTAATTGTGAAGAATCCTTTCTCATATTAGACACATATCAGGCACCCCAAAAATATTTTATTGTATATTTTATTGTCCATTTAGAAAAGATATAAAATTTGCGATTAATCGTGAGTTAACTATTGAAGTCATGCGATTAATTACAATTAAAAAAATGTAATCGCCTGACAGCCCTCATTTATTTATTTATTTATTTTGACAAAAAAACAAAAAAAAATTGTGGAGACTGGGGTCAAGTTGTATTTTACAATTTTAAAAATGTTCAGAATTTCACAAGTTACTTCATGTTAAACTTTAGATGGATCTGAATATGAAAAGAAAAATGCACTGAGCTGTCACCAATGTCTTACAAATGCAATTATGCCATCTAGTGGCAGAACTATGACTCAATCAATATCACACTCGTTTTTTTACAGTACATCTTTTTAATTTTAACTCAATTTTATTAAGAAATTACTGTATCATTGACTAAAAGATGCAGACAAATTTCTATTAGTTGAACATTTTTCTATTTAACATTTTTTACACTTTCATGTTAACAAGAGTATGAAAACTTTGTACATTTTATTTTAAATTTTTTTTTGTTTTTTATTGTACATTTAGAACAGATATTAAGTTGGCGATTAATCGTGAGTTAACTCTTGAAGTCACGCGATTAATTACGATTAAAAATTGTAATCGCCTGACACCGCAAATTTATTTATTTATTTCAACATAACCAGAAGAAGAAATAAAGGTGATTAGAGACAGGAAGAACAAATGCTCACGACCTTTTTGGCAAGTTCTATAATCGACCAGAAATGTTGTGTAGTGGGAAAAGGGAACATTGCTGTCAAAGCAGACCATAGATTGTCCACATATAGCATTATTGACCAGCTTGTCCTGATGTTAAACAAATGGACAGACGTCAGAGCGGACAATGGGTCTTATTCAGCAGCTTCTTAAAATCCAACGTATGCACTTTTCGCCTGCTTACACTGTCCATCATCATAGTGTACTCACACTTCCAAGATAGCAAACTGTCTAGTTTGAATGTGCATGAATTGTTCATCAATTTCACCTGCTGTTGCACAAAAGGGGACAGACATGAGAAATGTTTTTTTGTACACCGAGAACTAAAAAACGGAGCCTGTGCATATAAACACCCAAACATGGCTTGAACAAAGAGACACAGGGAAAACGTGAAACAACACTAAATCTAAATCTAAAACAAAGTCAATAACGCATAGATCGTGACAGAAATTAGCATAGGGTTTCAAGAGTGTGGAAGAGCTACAGAAAGCCCCACATTGACCTGCGGCCGGCCGCCCACATTTCTTCCCAAACTGTCACAAATGAAGCATGAGAGCAGTTGAGCTGCCTCCGACATCCTCTGGCATGATGACTTGTCTGTTTGATGGTGACAGTAGTAGAGATCAAATGACTCAAATAATATCAAGGAGACCTGGATAAAAAATTAAAATTAAAATTTATTAAACAGGAACTTTTATCCCTGACCCAAAACATACTCAACAGTTTAATCAGTCATTATTAAAAACTCCTTCACTGCCAGCCCAGTTAAAATGGATCTTTGACGACAATAGCCGTCAACGGCAGTTAATGTATTCAGCAAGTCAGGATGTGTAAAACTAAACTTATCCCTTAATTGTTTTGAGCAGTGTATATGCTATGTATATATGTACTGCTAAAAAAAAATCAAAACAATTAAGGGAACACTTTGTTCCTTTAATTTTTTTGATAAATGAGTTCAATTTGTTCCGCAAACATTGCTCGTATCTTAAAACATTCGTAACCTGTGATTGTTGCCATGTGTGTGCATCAAAAAATCAAAACAATTAACTAATTTGCTCCCAAAAACATAGAAATACGTTCTATTTTAAATATTACCATGCTTCCAAAGACGCATTTATACGTTTTTTTTTTTAAAATGCTAGAGCATACAGAATGCTTTGAACTGCAGAAAACGGGTGAAAACACTGGTAGTACTTACAAAAACAGCCAGCAGGTGGCAGCACAATATACGAGATCAACCAGGGCCATGTTGCAAAAAGCTGTTTTTATAGCAATAGAACACAATATTCTGTGGGCCGTGCAAAATCAGTCAAAATCCAGTCAAACAGAGCGAAGTGGGTTGCTTCAGTGAAAATGGCTGGGAGTTAATATGTTTATTTATTTATTTTTAGCAGTGGGCAGAGAAGTCAATCGTTGATTCTACATTTCCTATCATATATATACAGCATACTTCATCCTAGTAAAAAACGAACCTTTCCCTTACTTTCTCGCCCTTTTTATGTGCACCTTTGTATCCACTATTGACACCACTAAATAATTCAAAACCTTCAACATCCACTTCCTGCAGCAACAAATCCAATTTGCAAGTTCTTTGTGTTCTGCATTGTGTTAATTTATTTTGCTCAATGTTTTTTATTGCTTAGAACAACTTCACTCAGTTTTGTGTGAACAAATCTGAATTACTTATGGCGTTTACAGCTACGCTATCAGAAGAAGGTTAACTCATTCACTCGCAGCCATTTTCACTGAAGCAACCCCCTTCGCTACTGGCTGTTTTACTAGATTTTGACTGATTTTGCAAGGCCCACAGAATATTGTGTTATTTTTTAAAATTGTTTTTATCTGAACAAATTTTCTAAATTTTTCATAAAAACAAAAAAAAACCCACAAAAAACAAGCGTCACAAACATAACCAACAAACCCAGAGAAACCGAACCAAAAAAAAAACAGTCTGACAGACAAGAAAAATCTTGTGTTCTATTTCTATAAAAACATGGAACCTACCAAAAGAAAGATTAGAGTCTCTTCTTTAATCAGGAAAAAAATCTGTTTCCGTTTTGCAGCAATTAGCATTAGTTTCATTATTATTCATAAATCGGTTTAGAACGGTTGTGAAATCAGCTTGTTTGCAACATGGCCCTAGTTGATCTCTTATACTCTGCTGCCACCTGCTGACCGTTTTTGTAATTATTACCGTTGCTTCACCTGTTCTCTGCAGTTCAGAGGCTGCATCAAAGCCATCTGTATGCTCTAGCATTAAAAAAAACATATAAATACGTCTTTGGGACACTTAAAACATTTAAAATAGACCGTATTTATATGTTTTTGGGAGCAAATGAGTTGAAGAAGAAGTCACTTAAGTTCCGACTAACATATTGGTGAATCAGGCCCACCATTGTTGTACAAAAAGTATTGGCCCTTTTACCATACTGGATAAGAAATTAAATTTTAAAGTATGTGTGATCTTAACAGTCACTTCCTATGTTTAGGTAAGTGCCTATTACAATCAACCTGCTAGCGCCACCGATGCAGATGATTGCAATTATATTCGCCACGTGACTCCACTCAGCTTCTAAAATAGATTTATTTCGCACCAGCCCACGCGGCGTCCGCCCGCACAAAAATGTAGGCGCGCCAACAGACGTGTGCAAGTTTGTGTACCTTTTGAAATCAACCGCAGCACGGTTGATATCCAATTACTGCAGCTTCGCTTTGGGTTTTCCTTTGGATGGCTCATGAAAAAGCAATATATGGCGTGATATTGTCTATTTGAGGTCAAAGATAAACGAGCGAGCTTTGTAAGACGGTGATGAGAGAATCCTTCTGGGTACTGAGCTCAAATGAGAAGCACACAAGTTTTAGCGCACCATTACCCTTTGCATATTTGAGAGCTTTTTAGTATGCGACAGGCCTCAGGTCCTATAGGAGAGACACTATTTCAATCTTGAGCGTGCTGTCTGGCCAAACCAATGGAGATGCAATGATTCATTCCCCCCCTTGCTAGTCTTCAATCAATAACACAGGCAGCAGGGGAGGGAGCAGAGTCTCTGTTTCCTCTTTAAATCCAACTCCATACAGGGAGGCAAGACAAGCCGTTCATCCTTTATCATCGGAGGGGAAAGACAAGCTCAAGGAATCCCTCAAGGCAAATGGCGGGTTGCTGGATTTTGTCAAATTGGCCACAGTGGTTTGACATAATGATCCAAGTGAAGCGTGACTCCATTCTTGTCCAATATTTTAATTATTATTATTATTTCGAGACCATTGCTTTTTGTTTGTGTCAAAAACTGTTTTGAGAGCAGACGAAAGGAGTAAAAGTATTTTAGTAGAATTGTCACGGTGCAGATTATTTATAAGACAACATAAGACTTTATTGGTTGCACTCAGGGGGAATTAACTTGTTAAAGCAGCAAATTAGAAAGATTGGGTTAGGGAGCTACTTTACTATTGATCCCGAAGTCTGGAGCAAATATTTAAAAACAAAACAAAAGGGATGTTTAAATTTTTTTTTTTTTAAAAAGCATAGAAAAATTACTATACAGACGCTCCCCAATTTACGAACGAGTTACGTTCCGAGCGATCGTTCGTAAGGTGAATTTGTTCGTAAGTTGCTTCAGTGCTATATTTTGTATTATAATTTATGTTTAAAGAGAATACGTACAGTACTGTACTACGTATGTTAGAGAGAGAGAGCGAGAGACACACACAGTGTGTACATGTACGTAATAAGATAAATAAAATGAAGTTTAACTTACTTTTGGAAGATGTACTCGATGCTTAAGGATTTGATGGAGGAGGAGGAAGAGGAGGATTTTATATCATGAGAGGTTCTTCGTCGTCGCTGGAATGGGCTTCAAAAGTTACTTCCTCCTCCGTAACTTCAATGTAGGAAGAAGTTGAGGGTTGATAAGTATCTTCCTTGGAGGATTTACTAGAAACTGGCCGAAAGAAGCGATCTGACGACGATTGCACAGTTTTCTTCTTTTTTCATCGTAAATGATGCGGTAGCACTGTATGGCATCATTCAATTGATTTGCAACCTTTGTGCAACGTTCAATATTTGGGTCTTGCTGCTCGAAGAGTGCGATGGCTTTATCTATGAGCGACACGCGTTTCTTCTTCTTCTTCCTCCTCGACACGTTGCTGAGCCTCCAATGCTGGGTGAGCTCTCACGGCGCCAAGCGTCGGTATTAGCGGCGGAAAGAAGCACTACAGTACTCGGAAAAAGGTGCGCAATACAAAATCTAACTTACAGCATCTCTTTCCGAACATTTTTTGACATGCGCGCAGACATGTTCGTATGTACCGTTGTTCGTAACTCGAATGTTCGTAAGTAGGGGAGCGTCTGTACTATGTCTGGACGCTGACTGTTCGAAGCAGCCAGACTAGTTTAAAAACAGTATTTTGATTATTATTGTGTTTGTGAAAAATGAAATCCACTTGTTTATATCCATCTCAGTGGGCGGCCATTTTGCTTCTTGCTGTCGACTGAAAATAACATCACAGTTGCTCAGGGCTCAGGTAACGACCAATCACGGCACACCTTGCAAATGTCACATGACTGAACTGAGAAAATAGATGAGCCATGATTGACCTGAGAAACTGTGATGTCATTTTCGGTCATCAACAAGTGGCAAAATGGCCGCCCCCGTGTTTAGACTAGTGGGAGTGCAGAGAACATATTGTAAAAAAAAAAAAATTGGGGTTGACTTACCCTCTAAAAGGTTTCAAAAATAAATAACAACATTGTGACTACCTTAAGTTTCACGGCCTCAAAAGTATTTGGATGACAGAACAAAACATAAATGATATTTTAATGCTCAAAACCTGGAGGAAAATCCTTTGCAGTCCATGCGTGTCTGAAGTCTGGAGCCTGCACATCATCAACCTTTGAGTTTCCTCCCTGGAGACACTTTGCCAGGCCTTCACTACAACCGCCGTCACTTACAGCTTGTTTGTGAGTCTTCCTTTGTCTACAGTGAGTAAAGAATGTGAAATATCCCCTTAAAAAACACACCATCAGCCATAATATTGCGAAACCTGTTAAATCAAATCTGCCTTGTAAAAAATTGTGACAATTGTCATTGTCCATGTTGAGCTGCCGCAAATTGTATAAGAATGGTATATATTAGGGGTGTCAGGTGATTATTATTTTTTTATTGTAATTAATCGCATTACTTCAATATTTAATTCACGATTAATCGCAAATGTTATATCTGTTCTAAATGTACAATAAAATATTTTTTCCCAAGTTTTCATACTCTTGTTAAAAATGTTAAACTAATACAAATATGGCTGCATATTTTAGTCATTGTTACAGTAATTACATAATTCATCATATTTAGTTAAAATTAAACAGATGTAATGTACTGTAAAAAAAATAAGTGTGATATTGATTTGCGTTGACATAATTTTTCTGCCACTAGAGGGCATAATTGCATTTGTAAGACATTGGTGACAGCTCAGTGCATTTTTCTTTTCATATTAAAAGCTATCTAATCTTTAACATGGAGTAACTTGTGAAATTCTGCACATTTTTTTAAATCGTAAAATACAACTTGACCCCAGTCGCTACAAATATATGCATTAATATTAAATTAATTACTGCAAAATTTTGACGTGGATGCGTCTGCTGCGTTGCGATTGGAATTCCCCTAGTACAGGCTTTCCAAGTAAGGGGCAGTCATTAATCTCACGTTTAAAATAATTTGTGGCGTTAAAGGAACTTTAAATTAACTCAAAATGAAAACACTAATTTTGACACCCATAGTAGATATAAAATAATTTAAATATTGCCCAGAAGAGTATAATGCAACCGATGAAATCAATGCAAGCATATTTTCTTACTTGCTGTTTTAATAATTTGCCGTAACAAAACACAACACCTCTAATCCCTGCAGGAAACTGCAGATTGAGAATAACGACATAACCGCAACGTTCCCATCCACTGAAAAGACAGGAACTATAACAAGTGTGCGGCCAACACCCATGCTCTCCTTCAACATAACTGATTTACCGTCCTCCTCCTTCCGCTGCCTTTTGTCGGAAGAGATGGATGGGCTCGGCTCACGGTGGAGGCGGCGCAACCATCACTCTTGTGACGAGCTGTTGGAAACGGAAAGTACGGGGAGTGGGCGGGAGGAACGCATCAGTGGTCACGCCGGTGGTCAGATCTCTGAGGGGGGAGACCAGGTGTGGCATAAACATTGTGGTTATTAGCGGTGGATAGAAATCGCCACCCATGCTGCGGGGGGGGGGGGGTGTCTGTGTTGATAACAGATCGAATGTGTTTGCGTGTTGAACTCTAAACAGCGTATGGAGAGGCTGAGGTGAGCAGTTAAGGGCAGAAATGTGTTGAGTTGGGGATGAATGTTCAGGCCCTGCTGTGAGGGGAAGGGTAATGAGCGCACCTACAGGATGTGAGTGTTTGTTTCGGGGGGGGGGGCCGGACACCTGCAAGAGTCTTTAATTAATGTCATCCCAGAAGCCCCCATAGAGGTCTGACCTTCTGCTCAAAGCCTCCAGCTTCTCACCCCTGCTTGGGATTGCCATCAGCGAACCTTGAATTATTGATGAGACTGAGAAAAGAAGCAGGGGGAAAAGGATGGCAACGGATCAGGGTTCCTCCATTGTATGTGCATCTGTGTGTTGTGTGTGTGTGTGTGTGGTTGGGGGCTAGCAAATGAGCTCGCAGGAAGTTGGAGGGTTAGATGAGACTAACCCTGGGGGAGGGCATCTATAGAGTCTCCTAATTTACCACTTATTGGAGAGCAGGTTAGAGGTGACCTGACTGAGATAGAAGGTGGTGGACAAGGTCAACGGAACAATTTGGAAGAAAGAGGAAGTGATAGGACACAGAGATAAAAATGATGCAATAATAATTATTTGGATGGATTTCCTATCTGTGGTGTCTAAAATGTGATGAAAGTCAAGTTCAAGTTGAATAATCAAGAACCTCATTCAAATTTTTTCAACATCGTACATCCATACCACTGATTATTATGTTGACATTAGCATCGTAAAGCGACACAAATTTCGCGATGTTGGTGTGTCTCGCATCACACGATGATAAATAAAGTTCTAATGTACAGTAAAACTGTTAACACACAGTTTTGTCTGTACATTATTATGAGAAAGTACAAATCTTTTAAGACTTGCGACGATCGGAATAGCAGTAGCTAGCAAACCGCCATGTTCTTCTACAACCAGTTCATTTTTTTTATTCTTGGACCCGCACAGACAAATTAACTCATTCACTCACAGCCATTTTAACTGAAGCAACCCCCTTTGCTCCTGGCTGTTTTACTGGATTTTGACAGATTTTGCAAGGCCCACAGAATATTGCGTTCTATTGCTATAAAAACATGGAACATACCAAAAAGAAAGATTAGAGTCTCTTCTTTCATCTGTTTCCGTTTTGCAGCAATTAGCATTAGAATGTAGCTAAGTTTCATCATTATTCACAAATCTGTTTAAAACACTGGGGGAAAGAGCTTTTTTGCAACATAGCCCTGGTGGATCTCTTATACTCTGCTGCCACCAGCTGGCCGCTTTTGTAATTACTACCATTGCTTTAAGCGACCTCTTCAGGTCAGAAGCTGAATCAAAGCCTTCTATATGCTCTAGCATAAAAAAAAACATAACAAACATATAAATACGTTTTTGGGGACAATGGTAATATTTAAAATAGAACATTTTTATACGTTTTTGGAAGCAAATGAGTTAAGACCATGTGGACGGCGTTATAGTCTGATGACGGCAGCAGATGGACGAGTTTAAAATCCTCTATAAATTAGCCGATTGGAAGACGAGATGCCTAAAATGTGATTAGGGATTAGTCAACTTCAAGTGTTAAAAATCAATGCGGGGTAAAGTCAACTCGCCGACCAGGCGACTAATCAGTACTAGTACTAGTTAATCCTCGTCATCAAAACTGTTAGCGTTAGTTTGGGATAAAAGGCTAACGTATGGAAATATGAATCAATGAATTGCTGAAGTTCCCTCATCTAACACTTATTGCCAGTTCGACTTTATTCTTAACCTTTTTTTTTTTTTTTTAACTAAGAATGAAAAAAGACTTTCAAAAATCCTTTCATTCAAGACACTGAGTCACGTCTCTAACAGTGTGAAAAAATTTTTTTGGTGTTTTAAATTTGAACATAACATTCACAAGCTCTCAAAAATCCAGGCAGTAGTAACAGTGACAATCACACACACAACATTGTATGCAAATGAAGCTCCATCGTACTACAAAGAAGGCAAAGCATAAATCTGAAAGACAAACTATCACTTGATTGCCTTCTCTTCTTTAATCCCCTAGCTGCTCGTACACCTATGCACGTTCCTCGCAGGTCGTTAACAGCAGACCTCTCGCGGGAACTGCTTCCTACCTACATCCAATAAAAACAAACACCTTGTTTCAAGGACCGGCAGATTACACGAAGAGAAGACAGGAGAACTGCTCCTCCTAATGTCTTTTTTAAACACTATTGCGCAATTTCCATCCTCCAATCCAGACAGGAAGCAGCTTCCGTCACCCTGCGTCACCTATACGGCTTTAAGACTACCCGCGAGTATTTTGTCAGGATAAAAGCTCGCTGACTCACTTTTCAGTTCATCAAAGTCGGAGTGAAAAATATTCCACGAAGAAGCAAAGTGCTCTGCTTTTGTGAATCACTGCATCTTTGTACTAATTCGGATTGGTGTCAGGCAAGAAACGCCATGACTTTGTCGCACGCTAACTAGCAAATCCAGAAATGCTGACTTGGCAGACAGTGAGATGAAGAAAGATCCGAAGAACACATACAGTATAAACTGCCAAATGATACTACAAAGTGTAGACAGGACAATTTTTGAATGTGTACTGGGAAAAGAAAAGAAAGGGCAAAGAAATGAACAATGCCTCATTAAGATAAAAATTCATTCACTGACTAAGACATGTTTAAATAATTTGTCCACTCAGGTGGACTCTGACCTTATTTGGTTTAGCAAAGCAAAAGGCCGTCGCAGTAAATATTCTAATCTGTCAATCTGTAAACATTTCCTCCTGATCTTGGCTCACCTTCCGTCTGCTACCAATACTAATGTGAAAGAATCTTTTATTCAAAGCTTGCTGTCAAGACAGGTGAGAGGGTATCAGACAAATAAAATATTGTGATCGGAAGGAAGGGCTGATGCTTTCTTTGATTTGGTAGAGAAGCAATGATATTTTCTCTCCCGCGGGTTCTGTAAACACGTGTTTACAAGATGGAACAACAGTGTGCTTTAAAGAAAAGTCTCTCAAAAGCCTCCTGAATGGTTCCATTAACTCGCATCTTATCTGGGACATGAGGTGTGCAGCATGTTCATCTGCTTGGGAAATTGTTGCCATGTGTGCTCATCAAACAGCATTTGCCTAACGCACCACCTGCGGCAAAGTAAATGTTGTTACAGCAGAGAGTGTTTTGGCAGGGATGTGCGATGGAGTACATCTTCCAAGCGGAAATCCGCAGCTCAATAGCGACGGAGCCCCGGAGTGTGTGTAAACAGCGCGTCAGTCTTCAGTGAGTGCTCGGAGCGGCTTTCACCTTTGGCTTTTTCTTTTAGTTGATGGCTGATGTCAACGCTGCTTACATCGTGTAACATAAAAGTATGACACAAACATTTAGTGCAGCAACCCCTGACCTGAGTGACATGGCGGAGAGATGACAGACTCTGTAAACCTCAATCTGTGATTTGGAGTCAAGAAGGTCGGAACATGGACTGAGGGAATACAATGTAAGACACAAATTCTACTTTGTACCGCGTGTTGTGTCAAACATTTTTGCCCTTCTCATGTAAACAAACGAGCTAATTAAAGGGTTGAGACTAGTGCTGTCAAAGTTAAAGCGTTGATCAATTAATTAATCCCCCAAAAATTGCATTAATTATGTATTAACAGATTAATCGCACTATTAATTTTGACCACATATTATCCTTTAGCTTCCCAACAGATGGCTAAGTTCAATGTAGCACAGATTGTGTTTCAGCAATAAACATAACTAAATTCATTAAAGTAAAGCATTTACTAAATGTTTTTGTATGACATTCAGAATATTTGTTCATGTCAAAATATTGGTGTCATTGGTGAAGACTTTTGGATGTCGAGACCGAAACAAGACCAAAACTTTTGGAAGTCGAGACAAGACCAAGACTTTTGGAGGTTAAGACTGAAAGACGACCAAGACTTTTGGAGGTTGAGACCGAACCAAGGCCAAGACCAGAGAGTATCGAGGCCGAGACAAGATCAAGATTTTTGCATGTCGACACCGAAACAAGACCAAAACTTTTGGAGGTTGAGACGAGACAAGACCAAGACTTTTGGAGGTCAAGACTGAAAGACGACCAAGGCTAGAGAGTATCAAGACCGAGACAAAACCAAGACTTTTGAAGCTCGAGGACAAGACAAGACCAAGACTTTTGGAGGTTAAGACTGAAACGAGACCAAGACTTTTAGAGGTTGAGACTGAACCAAGACGAAGACCAGAGAGTATCGAGGTTGGGACAAGATCAAGATTTTTGGATGACGACACCGAAACAAGACCAAAACCTTTGGAGGTCGAGACCGAGACAAGACCAAAACCTTTGGAGGTCGAGACCGAGACAAGACCAAGACTTTTGGAGGTGAAGACTGAAACGAGACCAAGACTTTTGGAGGTTGAGACTGAACCAAGACGAAGACCAGAGAGTATCGAGGTTGGGACAAGATCAAGATTTTTGGATGACGACACCGAAACAAGACCAAAACCTTTGGAGGTCGAGACCGAGACAAGACCAAAACCTTTGGAGGTCGAGACCGAGACAAGACCAAGACTTTTGGAGGTGAAGACTGAAACGAGACCAAGACTTTTGGAGGTGAAGACCGAGACAAGACCAAGACCAGAGAGTATCGAGGCCGAGACAAGATCAAGATTTTTGGATGTCGACACCGAAACAAGACCAAAACTTTTGGAGGTCGAGACGAGACAAGACCAAGACTTTTGGAGGTCGAGACCAAGACTTTTGGAGGTCAAGACTGAAAGAAGACCAAGACTAGAGAGTATCAAGACCGAGTCAAAACCAAGACTTTTGAAGCTCGAGGACAAGACAAGACCAAGACTTTTGGAGGTTAAGACTGAAACGAGACCAAGACTTTTAGAGGTTGAGACTGAACCAAGACCAAGACCAGAGAGTATCAAGGTCGGGACAAGATCAAGATTTTTGGATGACGACACCGAAACAAGACCAAAACCTTTGGAGGTCGAGACCAAGACAAGACCAAAACCTTTGGAGGTCGAGACCGAGACAAGACCAAGACTTTTGGAGGTGAAGACTGAAACGAGACCAAGACTTTTGGAGGTCAAGACCGAGACAAGACCAAGACCAGAGAGTATCGAGGTCGAGACAAGATCAAGATTTTTGGATGTCGACACCGAAACAAGACCAAAACTTTTGGAGGTCGAGACGAGACAAGACCAAGACTTTTGGAGGTCGAGACCAAGACTTTTGGAGGTCAAGACTGAAAGAAGACCAAGGCTAGAGAGTATCAAGACCGAGACAAAACCAAGACTTTTGAAGCTTGAGGACGAGACAAGACCAAGACCGTTGGAGGTCGAGTCTGAGACAAGACCAAGGCTAGAGAGTATCAAGACCAAGAAAAAAACTGAGGAGACAGAGACAAGACTAATACTTAAGAGTATCAAGAGGAGACCAAGACTTTTGGAGTCTCAAGACTGGTTTCCAGACCAAGACCAATCTCGAGAACTACAACACCAGCTTGGATTTCAAATGGCCATGAAGTTGTGGTTGATAGTACACGTCCTGTTATTATCTCTTGCTAAGAAATCATTTTGGTAGCTTCAATTGAATGCTATTTCTGGGCGCTGAGAGGTCCTCCACTGCAGGTCTGAAAGTTTTTAGGGCCAGCATGAATGATTTGTGGCCCCAGCAGTACTGGCAGTAAACCTTAGTTTCGAAATATAAAAATGGCAGAAAATGAAAGTGGGATTTGGGCTGTCAGAGGACCCCCTCGCTGCAGGTTTTGAATGTTTCAAGAAAGCCGTTGACCTGAGAAAAAATGGCCAAACATAAAAACGGCAGAAATTGGTGCTTTTATTTGCCCCTCAGAGGTCCACCCTTAGAGGCTTTGGAAGGTTTTAAAACCCTGCTGCATGATTTAGGTTGTTGGCAGATACTTCTGTACTCCAGTCACTGACCTGAAAGAGTGGTCAAACATAAAAATAGCAGAAAATTGACCACCTCCTACCCCAAAGTGAGAATGGACGCTCTTTCGGTGTCTGTTGTTTGATTGAACCGGCAAACGTTACCCTTGACTGAGCAGGTGTTGCGGTAAACAGTTGGTTAGCAAATAGCTTAATGGAAACCTTAATGTGTGTGTCCATACATCTGTGAATTGATTCAGCGTCATTGGCAGTGAGTGCACTGTGCTGCCTTGATGAATCACTGTAATTTGGACAGCCCGCTGAGGGGCTGATTCCATCGACTATTAGATGGCAGTTGTGCATTGATTACCAAAGCAGATAATTGCCTGGGCGAAGATGGAAATCTGTGCTGATCTGGGCATGTTGTCATCTTTCAAAGCAAAGATAAATTTTGCATCCTCCCCGTCCCTATGTGAAAAGTCTGACATTGCCAAAAGACAAGCCGAAGCAGACCGAATCAATTCCCGCAGTAGGTTAATTGTTTGACTGCATCTGCTTCTTTCTGCACATTGGGGGTTGGTTTGTATTGATTTACTAATCGAGTAAGATTTAAATTTCCCTATATGTCTGAGGTGCTGTTGACAGTCTGAGGTTTGGAAATCAAATGAATTAATTAGGGTCAACCCAAAACTAATCCCACGGGAGAAATGTGTTATTAAAAGGAGTGAAATTATCCGACAGGCATTTTGAAATATAGATTGAATGATTTGAGATGAAGGACGCATACACTTCGTAAAATAAACACCTGTAGGCTCTTCCCATTACTGTATTTCATTTCTTTAAGTGGTAACCTTGTGTTGCTATTAATCGCTAAATGGGTCGTCCACTTGGAACAAACAAGAAGCTCTCAAAATCGATACTCTGCTTTCTCCCCTCAGGAAAACAAAAGATAGGTTGTCATTATAATGACTTCAATTGAAAGCACATTTATTCAGACACAAAAATGCTGAACCCATTTGAAATAATGAACAATGTTGACTGATTTTGCAAGGCCTGCCTGCAGAAGATTGTGTTCTATTGCTATAAAAACAAGGAACCTACCAAAAGAAAGATTACGGTATCTTCTTTCATCAGGAAAAAATGTATATTTGTATGTTTCCGTTCTGCAGCAATTAGCATTAGAATATAGCTAAGTTTCATCATTATTCACAAAACTGTTGAAAACACTGGCAAAAATAGCTTGATGCAACATTGCCCTGGCTGATCTCTTATTCTCTGCTGCCACCTGCTGGACGTTTTTTTTGTAATAACTACCGTTGCTTTAAGCGACCTCTTTAGGTCAGAAGCTGCATCAAAGCCTTTTGTATGCCGCAGCATTAAAAAAAACACATTTAAAACAAAAAAACGTATAAATACGTTTTTGGTAGTGAAGGACACACATTTGTACGTTTTTGGGATTGAATGAGGTAATTGTTGCTTGGTCCGCTTTGCAGGTGAGTAATCTATATCCTGCCACCACCATAACTTTATCAATAAAACATTATAACACAATTCGTAATGATCACAATTGGTCAAATTAAATGTTGTTCTTCTATTACAAATAAATTTTTCATTCCACTAGCGTCAATACTAAAACTCGTACTGAAAAGACGTGTGTGTGTGTGTGTGTGGGGGGGGGGGGGGGGGTGTTGCAGAAGAAAAGAATTAGCTTTTTTTCCCCTCTTTCAGCCCCGCATTAATTGCTTGTATTCATCCAGTGAGAGTTCCAGTGCGACAGTCTGATTAAATCTGAATAACTCCAGCATGTTCTGTTAGTGGTGGTTTTAATTAAATTCTGTCTGTTCATTGAAATAGCTGTGGCTGCAGGGGCGTGCGCTCCCCCCCCCATTCCCGCCACCCCCCCCCCCATTCCCGCCACCCCCCCCCCCCCAAAACTCACCTTGATGTGCCACAGGCCATAATAGAGACTTCAACAAGAGTCTCGGAGAAGAATACAGTAAGACCACAAGCACTTCAAAGCCACGTGAGAAAGTCTACATAATGGATGACACGCGGGCGGTCGGCTCTGAAGACCGTTGTTGCGCTCTCAATTCATTTAGAAGCAATTGGTGGGGAGAGACTTTTGAGAGACAGCTAACAGCATGTGGGCTGAGAATATGGTGATCATGCTAAAACAAAAATGCAATATCTGATGTGGAAAAAAAAACTCTCAAAGAAAGGTGGGTGATGACAAAAACCTGTTGTGTTTTGTGTTGAGCCGCCCGATATGAACCCTCACAAATAATTTTTTTTTTTTTTCAATATAAAGTACGATAGCAGAACTGCCTGGTGACGGAGTAGCCACTTCTAGACAAGGAACGAAACCTCCAACATTTGTTTTTTTGGAAATTGGAAGACAAAGTTAGATTGGGTTGGTTTTAGAATAAATTAGCGAAAAATAATGGCTCGCCTGCTAGCGGATTACAGCGTGTTAGCCATTCCACCGTCACAACAGCACATCTGTGCCATTCATCTGAATAAAAAAAAAGACAAGCAAGTGATCATTGCTGACATATAACATGGAAATAGATTGTAAGCAAAACATCAGCTACTAAAAGAACCTCGTTCTACAGAATTAGCATGCTAGCCTGTCGGCTACACAGCTACCATATTGCTAATGCTATATCAATATCCAGTCCCTTCAATGACCATTTTACCTAATTTTGAATCTCCACAATGTCTATTTTTGAGTCAATGTACCTGCTGAAATGTAAATGACGGCCATCCATGCATTTTACCCTTAATAGCATCTCCATTTTGACAAACAATTCATACATTCAAACTAGCTGCGATACCGATTAGGAGGCTAAAATCATTATTCAACCATTTATCCTGGATTGCAATCGCGTTGCTTTGGTCAAATGACAAAGAAAGGTTTGTGTCCTAGTGGTGCCTTTGGAGAACACTGCAGCTTTTGCCACCCAGAAGAACGCGTGACTAACTGGTGAAGTGTCCTTTATTTGCACTTGAGAACAGAAAACAGTAAATCTGATATAAGCAGTCCCAAAGACTGCTGTGGGTATTTCTGTCTAAGCGTGCTAGCGAAGCTCTTTTGTAGTTTTGAGTTTGAGTTCATTTTTACATCTCAAAAGCAAGCGTAGGAAAGGATTCACCAAAAAAAAGTTTGCTAGGAAACCCTTCTGCCTGCGTTAGCATCTCAGCACGTTTTCTGCCTTTTAAACACTTTCCACATGGTTTCTGTTTATAACTTAAATGCATTTGAAGTTGTGTTTATGCTGCAGTCTTTGAACCTTGAGGGAGATGAGCAGACAAGACACACACGCAGGGTACGAGAATTTACTGTATACTTGTAAGGTCAAGGTGCGTTCAAGGACCTTCCCAGCTGCACACAAAGCAGTAGAGGAGACCAGAGAAGTAACCTGACATGGCTTCTATTGTTCCGTGTAAAAAAATATCGGCTTCCTTCCAAAAAAGACGCTTAAGGGGGCGCGCTCGTCTAAACAATGTCCCCGTTGTTCATGTCAGTGTGTTTTGTTAGTTATTGTCTGCCGCCTGTGTCCCTGAATGCGCAACATTTGCGATTCTGCTTCTTTATTTACTTCTCCCAAATGAGGCTTTTCCCTCCGTGTGCTAAATAAGTCAGGAATCACAGTGAGGGCTTTGTAAAGCTGGCTGGTAACATTATATTGAATTAATAATAATAGCAAAAGAAGCTGTTGGATGAGATCATGACAGCAGAAACAGCATGTAGGTCTCTGATATAGTGAAATAAATTATTTTAGTTCTGTGACAGATATCACTGGGGATTCTCTGTAAGAAATTAGAGTACAGTTCATTTTCTTACGTTTGGATTGTATCTGAAATATTTGGGCCACACTATCCCGGGTTACATAAAAAATGCATGAACTTTGCTTCTGGGAAGATTCAAATTTGCCTTCCGAAAAAATATCAACAAGAATGGCATTGTTTTAATGAGCACACAATTATCTGCTGACAGAAGCAATAATCATCAACTGGCTATGGAATGTTTCCGATTACTCTTAAAAGTGGAAGTACTGTATTGTAGTCTGCCTATTGTGTTTGTTGGTGCTTGAAATGTGGGTGTGCACTTAAGGAAATGCTAAAACTAATAACATCTGTGTGATGCAGTCAAGGATCATCATCATCATGTTGTTGCCGCTCAATGAGACACAAGGTCTACAAGCTAACAAGGAACTTCCTGGTAGGGTTTAATGAAATCAGTACTGACTAATTGTGAGGTCAAGCTGTATCTGTTCTTTGCTCGGAGCAAATGCAGTACACAGTTGAATATAAACATGACTTTTTTTTACATGAAAGGTTGTGGCACAGGCCAAAGAAGAAACCATCTTTTATGTGGATGGAGTGATTCCAGGGATTTTTCAAGTGTCTGGCCTATGCAGCAGTCTGTGTCAGAAAAGTTCCAGGATTGTTGTCATTAACTCATTCACTCCCAGCCATTTTCACTGAAGCAACCCTGCTGTTTTACTGGATTTTGGCTCATTTTACAAGGCCCACATATTATTGTGTTCTGTTGCTAGGTTCTATAGCTAGGTTTCATCATTATTCACAAATCTGTTTAAAACTGTGGGTAAATGAGCTTTGTTTCAACATGGCCCTGGTTGATCTCTTATACTCTGCTGTCACCTGCTGGCTGTTTTTGTAATAACTACCATTGCTTCAACCATTCTCTTCAGTTCTGAGGCTGCATCAAAGCCTTCTGTATGCTCTAGCATAAAAAAACAAAACAAAAAAAAACCATAAATATGTCTTGGGTAGCATGGTAATGTTTAAAATAGAATGCACGTATTTGGGAGCAAATGAGTTTTGAAGATGTATGTAAAATCCAAACGTACATATTTTCCTTTCCTCTTCAAAGTAAGTCCAATTCTCATCTTCTCTGCCATGTCTTCATGGAGGGATTTTCCCCCAATCCTCCGCATCGACATCATCACGGCCATCTTGATGTCATCCAGTTCTTCAAAATGGGTTCACTTGATGCCCTCCTTGAGCTTGGGGAAAAAGCTGATTTTTTATTTTTTTTATAAAAAAAATAATAACAATCACACTGACTCATATGCTCGCTTTCACACTTACGGACAAGTTTTAGACTCAAATTTGAATACAGTGCACTAATGTTTCCTATTATAACCGAACCAGTCACCAACCTGGCAACACTGACGCTGGAGATTAAATAGGAACACGTGCAAAGCTACATTGACTCGCTCCTGCGCATGTTGACAGCAGATGGTCATGTCAGCATGTCAGCAGGGCATTTATTGCTGCGGAGAAAACATTTGCAACATTTTCGGCAATTTTCCACCGCGGAAAGCCCAGACGAGCAACTGTGGGAAACAACACCGTCAAATGAGCTACTATGAGGGCTATTACATCGCTCCTGTGAGTTTGGACCATTGTTACAAGCTCTTATAAATATATAATTCTCCTGCAGGAGGCTCACAGCCTGTTTGAAATTTGCTTCTATATTTGGTGCGCGATAATTCCCATGCACGGCAACGGACGCAAGCAATCACACAGCAGCTACTGCAAAACAGCAACAAAGGAAATGGTCTCCACATACAGACACGTGAAGCTAGGATATATCTTTCATGAATTGGATCTTGAGACATTTGCTACAGGAACCTGTTTTAATAATATGCCAAAGCACAACGACTAAGAATGATCCATCCATTAGCTACACCGCTTACCTTGTGCTGGGTCACAAGGTGCAGGAGCTGGGCAAGTAATAAGGTACAGAACAGTGCTCTGCTCTATATCCCTTACTTAATATCCAATATGTTCAAGGGTTGACAAGGCACATGGAAGGGGGCAGAATAGAACCTTTTCCACACACGCGCACACCCAGCATGGACACAAATGTGAAGGCTTTAAGAGGAAGTCAAGTGGAGTGACCTTAATGAAAAACTAGAAATGCGCGTGTGTGCCCCCGAGAGAGCGTATCGGAGGAGCAGTGAAAGCGAGTGCATGATTTTAAATCAGCAAAAGCGAGAGAGAGAGAGAGAGAGAGAATGGCGAAAGGGTGCAGCGGAGAGAAAATGGTGCAGAATTAGGAGATTAAAGTAGCGACGGGATTAGGCTCCAGGTTTTAATGATGTAAATGGAACAACTGTGACACATCATCGTGGCCTTGCTCTCCTCTCCACCGTCTCTCCTTCGAGCACATTTTCCGCTGATTGTACCCAGGCGACCTTTGGCGCACACTTGTTTTTAACATTCACAATTTCAAATATAGAAATGCTGTGTGCTGGGAGTAGAAAAACCTCGAAAACATGCAGGACTCAGGCCCTCGATGACCGGAGTCTGACACCTGTGCCTTAGAGGGTCGTGGGTGTGTTGGAGTCAGGCAGTAGGCGGGGTACACACCTTGAACTGGTTGCCAACCAATGGCAGACCCATCAGTGACAAGAGTATAAATGTGTCATAAAACAGGATAGTTTGCTCGACAATATTAGTTTGCATGGCTGTAGTTTCTGTATCAGGGTGACCTCCGGGGGTCAAAGTCAAAATACAGTGTTGAACCTGTTCATGAGTTTTTTCTAATGGCATGAATTTGTTGTTACGTTAACATGGTCAGGAGACTCTAAAAATATAACGCACTATATTGAGTTAGTTTAAAGTTAAAACCAGCCTGCAACATCAAAACGATTGTAAAACCTCAAAACCATTGTAATGAGCAAAGTAATGTAGAACAACAATACAACAATTTGATAGACTGTTATTTTACAGATATGTGGCGTTTGGATGCATATTACATTTACTCATTTGAATCGATTGTGCTTTTCCTTGACACTATTATCTCAAACATGAACATCTTTTTTTTAGTCAACAGAATAGTAATAGAGTCCTAATGATTAGATCATATGTTTCATCAGTCAGTCATGACACGATGTCACAGAGGTAAACATCATTTGAATACGTTGCGTGCATGGCAGGGCGGTTGTTTAATAGAGGATTTTTTTTAAATGCCTTACTTGACCCACTACACACCGGCAAGAGTAACACCTTTTTATTCATTTTTTTGTGATTGTAAAATAGGGTGAGACAATATGCCCATCTTTATGCTGGGTTTCGTTTTGGGTAACTGGCTCACTAAAACTGCAGAGGTTCTTCAGGAGCTTCTCTGCGAACCCAACGATGAGAGGAGCGAGCCTATTCAAGACAAACAAACTGATGATCCAGAAGATACACCTGGGCTAACAACTTCAAGTTCTTACATGCAAACAATAACTGGCGATGCAGTACGCACGGATCAAACCTTCATAGATCAACTGGATTCAGTAACATTGATATTAACAAGTATCCTGAGAAGGATTACATCTGAAGATGATTTACGTCCTGCTCCTGCTTTGCTTGATTCAGTTCCTCCTTGTGCAGCTTTAATGAGTAGCAATGAAAACTCTGCGAGCGTACCTCATAGTCCTCTTGGCAACGATACACAAGGTAAAGCAACCTTCATCATTTCCGACATGACTGACGATTTTAATCCCTCTGGAGATTTAGAAGCCTTATGTGTACACTCAGTGCCAGCTGTACCGAGCATGGCGGTAATAGACGGAAATGTGGACTCACAGTCAGGGCCGAAATATAAACAGGATTCAACAACTTGTGCCATGTCAAACATTCTAACAGAGATACATTGTGGGAGTAGCTTAGAACCCAACACCCTAACTACAGGCCCTTCTTCTGAACAACATGCTTTGACAACCCCCATGTGCCACAGTATATTCAATGATGCCAGTCTCACATGTGGAGATGACCGCGCAAGTGACCTTTCACATTTAGAAGCGACAGTTGCTACAAACTGTGAAACCGAGGCAGCGCCTTGCGATCCTACTTCCGGAGATGTACGGGATACAATTGAGACTGAATTCACTGACGGTTGCTATTTTCCAAGTGATACTGACAATGAAGACCCTTGTGATCCCCATACTAAAGACACATCAAGTCAACCAGATGATCTTAAAAGTACATGTTGTCTAGAAATTACAGGTGTACCGGATCTAATTGCGGATACTGTAATGGCACTAAAAAGTACTCATCCTATTCACGCTCATGAATCGACAACTCGCAACATATCAAGCATGCTTTATGAAGTTGATCCTATTGTTGGAACGGAAACCGCAAGTCCTCAGACTGTTTTGGAATTAGGTCTCACTTTTCAGGACAACCCTGATTCAAGAAGCAGTCCCACATCCGGTAAGTTGGAATGGCTCACGTCTACCATAGGTTTAGAAAATGTTTTTGAAAGCATGGAAGTTATAGGCAGAGCCGATGAGACCATGAATGAATCTAGTGGCCCCACTTCAAAAGAACCAGTGGATTCGTTTACCTCCGATATATCAACTACAGTAATTAATTTCAGTGATGGTTTAAAACCTTCACAAGAGCCAGATGCTGCACTGATTGTCAAAGACAACATGTTTGGAGTCCATTTTGGTTCTACTTCTGAAAAGCAACATGATCTACCAACCAGTCCCACATCAAACATGTTAGATTCAATCACATCCACCAGTGGTTCAGATTCATCAGATGCTGATGAGGACATGGACGGAGCTGACAAAGCAATGTCGGAACTTGCGTCTAAAGAACAATATTTAACTCCAGATGTTGAAATAAAAGCGGAAGATCATGACTCTTTCGAAGATGATTGTGGTCCTATTTGCAGAGACCAACATGATTCAATGAGTCCCATATCAAGTCAATTGGATTACATCATGTCCACCAGTGGTTTAAAACCAAGTAATGTGAAAAATTCAGAATCTTTGGAAACTAATTGTGGTCATACTTGCCAAGATCAACCTAGTTCAACAATATCCAAAGCAAGTAAGTTGGATAGGATCACGTCCACCAGTGGTTTAGAAGTGACTGAGGCTTTTGAACCCAAGGAAGTTATAGGAAGAGCTAATTATACCATGGATGAACCTAGTGACCCCACTTCAAGAGAACAAGAAGATTCAATCATGTCTCCTACTTCACCTACACTCAACAATTTCGATGATGGTTTAAAACCAACAGAGGAGCTACCCACCCCAGATCTTTCAGTAATTGCCAAAGATGACACTTTGGGAGTACATTCTGGACCTTGCCAAGCGCAACATGATTCCCCAACCAGTCCCATATCAAATATGTTGCACTGGATAACATCCACCAATGAATTTGAATCGGAGGGTGCTTTTGAAAACATGGGCAATGAGACCACAGTCGATCGAAGTATGGATCCTATGTCAACAACATTTACCAATTTTAAATCTGTACACATGCTACCAAATGCAGATGGTGCAACAATTAGGAGAGACGCTTTGGACATGTATTTTCGTCCAATTTGCAATGAGCGAAATGATTCACCAACCAGTTCCATGTCAAGTATGTTGGATTGGATTGTCTTGACACAAGAACTAGAGGATTCGGTTACCTCCCCTACATTAAGCACATTCGACAATTTCATTGGCAGTTTAAAAAGCTCCCACGACCTACCGACTCCAGCGTTTGCAATAATGGCCAAGGATGATGAAACTGATTCCGATTGTACTTGCCAAGAGTACCATGATTCACCAATCAGTCCCATACCAAGTATGTTGGATTGGATTACACCCACCAGTGGGATACAGTCAGTTGCTGTTGAAAACATTGCAGATATAGGGAGAGCTGTGGAAATCGTGGTAGAACCAAGTGCCTCACACTCCGATTCCATCGGTGGTTTGCAACTTGAACCTGTACTACCAACACCAGATCCTGCAATAGTACTCAAAGTTGAAGACTCTTGGGAAACTGATTCTGGTCCTACTTTCCAAGACCAACTTGATTCAGCAATAAGTCACATATCAAGTGTGTTGGATTGGATCACGTCTACCAGTTTAGAATCAGAAATTGCTTTTGAGAGCAAGAGGGTTGGTGGAGAAGCAGACTCAAGGTTTTCTTCTTTCAAAGAACCAGAGGATTCAAGTACCTCCCCTGTAACATCTACAATTACACATTTAGTTGGTGATTTAAAATCTGCGCTAGTTCTACCAACTCCAGAGTTTGAAGTAATAGCAAATGATAACGACACAATGGGAATAGAATGTGCTCATACTTTCCAAGAGCAGCATGATTCAACAATCAGTCCTATTCAAAGTATGTTTGATCGGATCACATTCAATAGTGGTTTGGAATCAACAGTTACTTTTGCTGACTCTACCTGCCAAGAACACGATGAAGTATCAAGAATCAGTCCTATATCAAGTGTGTTGGATTTGCCACAAACCTCAACAGTTGCAGCTGAAGACAACACTGTGGAAATCGATTCTGGTCCTACTTGCCAAGCGCTACAAGATTCACAAGTCAATCTCATATCCAGTTTGTCAGACTGGATCACATCTCCTAGGAGTTTAGACTCAGCAGCTGCTGCTGCAAGCATGGAGGTTATGATTAGAGATAATGAGGCCCAGGCAAAGTTTAGTGACCCTTCTTTTGAACAAAAACAGGATTCATCTCCCCCTGTTAGATTAGTAAACAATGAAAACAATTCAATTGATGATTTAAAAGATAAACTTGTGCAAGCAACCTCAGATGTTGAAGAAATAAAAATAGACAAAGATTTGGAAGTCCCTTCTAGTCATACTCGCTATGGGCAACAGGATTCACCAACCTGGGTCAAATCACATGTGCCTGATGAGATTAGCTATAGCGTTGGAGTCAAAACAGTAACAGTATGCCCAAATCCACTTGATCCATTTATGGCATCTGAGGCAATACCTACTTCTGATGTACGGCAGGTTTCAATAGCTAATACCTTTTCAAGTACACTTGACAAGATGAATTCAACTGAAACTTTACGAAAGCTGACTGAACTACCAACTCCCGGCATTTTATGCTTAGCAGCATTAGCCGGAAAAGCTCTGGCAGCAGCTAGTAAGCCTACTTCTAAAGGTTCACATTATTTGACAACATATACTATGTCCTGTACGATCGGCGAAACAAATCTAAATGAGGTAGAAAAATCTTCAAATGTACTGCAAAATCCAATGGTTGGTCCTGGTACCCAAAAGCAACATGATTCAATAATGTGGCCTATATCAAGTATTCTAGATGAAATCCATCTCGAAGATGATTTGGAATCTGCATTTTTACCAACTTTTCAGTACCTGGAAGTGTTACCTAGAGGCAAGAACACCCTTGAGCCTATTAGCAAAGGTTCACAGCTTTTGAACCATTTATATATGCCAAGTGCGCTTTCTGATTCAGAAGACGCAGATCTGGAAAAAACACCATGTGTTCCATGTATTGCCCTGCAAACTCAAGATGATGACACTTTGGAAGAAACTCTTGGTCCTCCTTTCCAAGAACAATTTGATTCAGTTACTGTTCCTTCAAGAGTGCTTGCCGAGATCACAACCAATGATGGATTAGAACCTGCTGCTGTTTTAGAAGATGAGACAAGGACAGTAACTAGTGGACCTTCTTTCAGGGATTCACATAATTCAAACGACTTCCAAATGTCAAGTAAGCTCTCTGAAACCTGTCCCTCTGATGGTTTACAAGCTACACATAAGTTTTCATGCATTAAGTTGGCTAAATATGATCGATTGAAAGAACCGTCTATTGTTAACTCTCAAGATCTTCATGATGACATAAAAAGTGTATTTCATGAAATCCCTTTAAGCGATATTTTAGAAGCTGGATCAATGCAGGCAACACTAGACGGTGGATGCATTGCAGTAATGAGTGAAGATAATGTCTCATTGGGAATGTTGTCTTGTTCTCATTTCCCAGAACAACCTGATTCATTTACTGTGGCTTCAAGTGCGCTTGATGAGATGAAATCCACAGATGGCTTCAAATCTGCAGCTGTTTCGCCATCTGCAATTCTTCATTACGTTGAAGACAGAAATGGAGACGATGACGCAGTGAGAGGAACTAGTGGACTTTGTTCCAGTGATTCTCAAAATCCAAATGACTTTCGGATTCCTAATGCCGTTTTTGAGACGTACGCCGCCGACGACACATTGGAAAAACTATTGTCTCTTAATTCCCAAGATTTACAGAATTCAACCTGGCCTACCTCAGGTGAGCTGGATGAGATCAAATCCACCGACAGGTTAGAATCTACAGCTGTCTTACTCCATGGAAGTCCTCAGTGCATGGAAGGCAACCCTGGAGATGATGAGGCAGTGGCAGAAGACGGAGAACTTTGCTTCAGGGATCCACAAAATTCAAATGACTTCCCCATTTTAAATGCACTTTCTGAGACATCCACGACTGACGGTTTAAAAAAGGCACATCAGCAAACAATCCAAGATATTCCATGCTTTGAGTTATTGCCTGAATATGAAGTAGAAGAAGAACTGTCTCCTCTTAATTCACAAGAGCTCCACGATTTAACAAGTTCATTTCATGAGATCAACACAAAGAATGATTTGGAAGGTACATTTATGACACCACCGACCAATGCTCCATGCATTGCAATAACGGATAAAGAAGATGTCACTTTGGAAAAGTTTTCTAATTCTCCTTTGCAAGAACCACATGATTCCGAAACCTGGATTGCACACAGAGTGCTTGATGAGATCACAGCCAAAGATGGTTTAGAATCGGCAGCTTTTTTACCAGACGCAAATTCTGAAAATATGGAACGCGGACTTTCTAAAACCAATGACACCGATGGTTTAGAAATGGCACATATGCTACCAAGCCAAGATGTTCCCTGCATTTCAAGACTACCTACATATGGTACATTTGAAGAACTGTCTACTGTTAAAGCTCAAACAACTTTCAACACATCAAATGGACTTTCTGAGACCAACACTACGGACCGTTTCGAAAATGCGCGCCAGCAAACAACCCAAGCTATCCCACGCTTTGATGTATTGGCTAAATATAACGATGTATTCGAAGAACTGTCTCCTCTTACTTCACAAGAGCTCCATGACATAAGCTCGTTTCATGAAATCGATTCCAATGATGACTTAGAAGCTGAATTTATGAAACTATGGAACAATGTTCCGTGCATTGCAATAATGGATCAAGAGGATGTCGCCCCGGAAACGTTTTCTAGTTCTCATTTCCAAGAGTCGCATGATTCAGAAACCTGGACTACACCAAGAGTGCTTAATGAGATCACAGCCAACGATGGATTCGAATCGGCATCTTTTTTACCATATGGAAATTCTGAATACATGGAAACTGGACTTTCGAAAACCAATGCCTCTGATGGTTTAGAAACTACGCATATGTCACCAATCCAAGATGCTCCCTCCATTTCAAGACCACCTAAATATGATGGCATATTTGAAGAACGATCTCCTGTAAAAGACCCGCAGGACTCAACAACTTGCAACATACCAAGTACATTTCATGATATTGAATTTGTTCAGGGTTTCAAAGCTGAATTTTTGCAACCAGCTCCAGAGTTTCCATGGTTTCCAGAAATGGATAAAGACGACACTCCGGAAACATTTTTTTGTTTCCCTTACCAAGAAGAACATTGTTTTGAAACCTGGTCTACTCCAGTGCTTGATGACATCAAATCTGCAGCTTTTTTCCCGCATGCAAATATTCAACGCATGGAAGCCATATCTGAGCATGACCCTGCCACAGCTACTAGTGGACCTTCTTCCAGAGAACCATATCATTCAAATGGCTTCCAAATTCCAAGTACACTCTGTGAGACCAATCCCACTGATTTAGAACCTGCACATGTGCTACCAACTCAACATATTCAATGAATTTAAGAATTGTAAGAACACGTCTTCTCTTAATTTCCAAGATCCACATTTCAACTTTCAACATATCAAGTACATGCCATGAGATCGATTCCAGTGACGACTGATTCATTCAACCAAGTTTCATGCATTCCAGTAATGAATGATGAAGCGACGTCTTTGGAAATTCTTTTCAAAGACATCGCACTTCCCAAGATGAATATGATGAAAAATCTCGCCCATACAACTGCTGGATCTCATCATACCACTTGAATATTATATGTCATTGAACAATCAACTTAGTAGTATTTTGGGTGTCCGTGTATAATTACTCATTATATCTTACTGTACCATTTACTAGTCAAACTTGCTGCAACAAGCTCTTATCATGAAAATATAGCTGTATGTGTACTAACCATTTTGTCAAATTAAATATTTCACTGTTTTGCATCTTGGGAAGCAACACAATTAATTTCACACAAAAACACATGTAGAAAAGTTTAGGTTGTTTTTGGAAGCAGTGCTATCAACTCATTCACTGCCATTGACGGCTATAGACGTCAAAAATTCATTTGAACTATTTCTATTAGTTTTAAAAATTTTCCAACTTTTGTTAACAAAAGTATGCGAACCTAGAATTCTTTTTTTTTGTATTAGAACAGAAATACAATTTGTGATTCATCGTGAGTTAACTAGTGAAGTCCTGCGATTTAATTAGGTTTAAAAATTGTAATCGCCTGACGCCCCTAATTTAAAAAAAAAATAAATCTTTAAAAAAAAACATTATTAAAAATTAAAAGATTTTTTTTAAAGAAAATATTATTAAAAATTAGGGTCATCAAGCGATTAGAATTTGTAATCGTAATTAATCGCATAAGATCACTAGTTAACTTACGATTAATCACAAATTTTATATCTTCTAAATGTACAAAAAAAATCTAGGTTTTCATACTCTTGTTGATAAAAATGGGGGGGATGCTAAACGAATAAAAAAAAGTTAAAATGAATTTTTGACGTCTATAGCTGTCAATGGCAGTGAATGAGTTAATAGAGATTTCTTCAGGATTTCATTTTTCATTGGGAAACTGGATACGTTAGGGTGGCCAAAAATCATCTTTGGCCGGATATGTCCACTTTAAAAGAAAAAGAAAAAGTACAGTTTCCATTGTTTTTCATTCTTTTGGATATCAAAATATGGTCATTCGAGGATAAGCACTAATGTTCAGTCATAAAGCAATAAAAAAAATCAAGATCTGACCAATCCAGTGACATTCTGGCTAACCAAAACATGAATGTGAGACTAATCAGCTTGAATCCATCAGGTGATCCAGATTTGCAGTTTGATCTCCCGTACTTAAAAATGTGCCCCCTCTTACTACTTTACCTCTTTAATTCAAAGGACATTTTAAACATTCTCTTTGTTGAAATGTAGAGGCAGCAGAAAACTTTTCATCATGCCCGTAAGTCTAAAGGCCAACATCAGAAGGTTGAAGCCAACAAAAAAGAATTCACAAGTGGTGTCATAGTGAGAGCGCCGAATGCAAATCAATTCAGTTTTGGACAGTAGCATGCAGCTTCTGCCACAGTTAACTACAATTTGAATAATAGCAACCCCCACCGCCCCCCTCCCCAATCCTCTTGCATGCATTCTAATGGGCTTTGATGAAACTGGAGAGTCTAGACAGGGTGCTGGCGCATCCCCAAGCCAATGCTGTGAGATTAGGAATGCGAGAAAAGGAGCTGATGAAGCAATACTTTATTGACCTGCCAAGTACAAACTTTTCAATGGATTTCTTTGCAATCAGCAGCCAGTTAGAGCTGGATGGAGTGTTGAAGGGAGTTTGAAGTGTGCATCACGTAGAAAAAGGTTGATCCCATCTTGCGGTTTGTAAGAGGAATAGCCTGCTTTTTTAGTGACTTTAGCCTAACTAAGCTTCTGGTAATCCTCAAAGCAAGACCACATATCTGTTGCACTTTAGCTGTTGAACGCTTCTATTTACATAGGAGATATTAAAAGCCCCCCCGTTCAAATTGTAGGCTTTTGAGATCTAAAAAAAAAATGAGATCAAGATAAATCATTTCAAAACACCATAAGGAAAACCAAAATAAAAAAATCATAGCTGAAAAAAAAACGAATCTTTTTAGAATGATAATTGCAGCAAATTACAGTTATTTTATATTGAAAAATGTCTTTTGTTTTGTGTATTTTTCAATGTCACACATTTTAAGTATTGCCTACCTCTCTTGTCTGTCAGACTGTGGGACGGTCAAATGTCCTGGGCTCGTCGCCCCCAAACATATGAAGAAGATGAGAAATTGTTGTGTGTACTCAACAGCCAGTAGCCTCCGTGAACCACTTTTCTTCCATTGATGGTTGAAGTCATGGGACACAGAGACAAGCACAAAATATGAATTTCTGGCATTTTAGTCACCCCTACCCACAACTATTAAAAAACAACAACAAAACACACACATCAAAATACTAGCTTGCTATTTGACGTATCAAAATAGATTTAGAATACAGTGGACTCTGCTGTCAACCACAGAAATGTAAACACAAACCATAAAGTTGAACACTACATCCAACAACAACGCTGCATTTTCTCTGGCAAAACAAATACCACCAAACTATTATAGCAGTAGAAATGATGCTAACACCAGCTTACCTGTTAGCTTAGCTTAGCTCCGGACACTGCAGGACTATAATTCACAAATTGCGCTGTGGATATCCATTTTCTGCTTCGCTCAGTCCCTCTTAAATTATATTTGTCTGATAACAGTGGCCATCAGTCACGTCAAGAAGAAGAAAAAGACAAATGACCCGTTTTGCCTTATTTTTGTTGCTAGCATGATACATGAGTGGAGAGAGAGGATGGAAATCTCACATCACACCACCTAACAAAAACGTCACAGAAATTATCAATTATATACTGAAATAATAAATATATTATCTTAGTTTACTCACACATTAACTTTTTATGTTCAGTAAAAGTAAAAAAAAAAAATCTATTAAATGAATGTCAACAGGTGCGCTTGATAGTTGTACGTTTTGCCACCTAGTGAAAGAACATGGAATTGTCACTACACGTCACTGGCATCGATAGATAGATAGATGAACAAATATATATTATTCATAGTAAATAATAACTTTTGGTTTGATTTAAGTGAAATTGGGTACTTATTATTTATAGTAAATAATAACTTATGGTTTGATTTGAGTGAAATCGGGTATTTTTTTCACGCTGCTGCACAGAATCACTACAATGCAGTCAACTATATAGCAGTGATTTAGCTCATGCTATTATTTATTCAACATCTTTATCCATTTAACTTATTATACTAACGACAGTTAAAAATATTAGCAGATACAGTACTAGTCTGCAGGTGTTAGATATAACTGTCCTAGTGTTTAATGGAATATAATGTAAACTATAAATAATTGTCATTGGAAAATGCGGCTAGCTAGGAGGATACAAATGAAATTATCGTGACAAGGTGAAAGGAAAAGCAGCCCTCACGCACACACCTGCTCATTCCCCACTGAAGGCGGCTGAATAGTTTATGCATTGGTTCACACAGTTATGTCATTATTATTCCCCACTCTGGCCCCGCTAAGAACCCATTTTGCTTCGCGGTACACTGCATTCTCTGGCTGAACGCTCCCCCATTGCGAGCTGGAAGATAATGTAATCACAAAAATGGACAAAAAAACGGCTCAGCCTTTTTAATCACAAGCATTGGAGACGGAAAAAGCTTTGAACTCGACAGTGGCGGCTTCGACATTTTGGATGATTATCAACAGGAAGTTCAGCACTCGAAAAAATGTACTTTTATCGTTTTTATCCTGCAGGCGTGCGCATTTCTTAAATGTTGAATGTGAGTCATCCTCGGAGGAAATGTGATGATTTGGTTGGTCACGTCCAGGCTCTTCAATCTTCTTGTTTTCTTTCTTAGAAAGTCTGTGAAAGTATTTTTGCAGATGCTGGACTTAAAAGTGTGCGGTTTTCATGTTCTTGATGTACGCCGTCTTCCTTGGACATATCAAAAACATGCATCAGTTTCATTGACGACTCCAAATTGTTCAAAGGTTCCGACGCCGGGTTGCAACCTTGTCCAGGAACCTGCTCTAAACCACTCAACATTTTTCCACGTTCACGCTTGAAAAACAAAACAGAGTTTTAAAATAGATCTTAGTTGGTTGTTACACCAAAATAATTCATGACATGGCGTGCATGTAAATGTCTAAATAAGAAAACTGGTTATACTGTAGCTCCTTTTGGACTCTATCCGCTCTCACAGTAGCAATTAAAAATGTATGCTATCATTTTTCCGCCCAATAACAAATCAAAATTTCAAGATAAGATGTCATTTTACAGGTAGAAGCTAGTATTTTTTTTCCCCAGTAAAATTACTGAAATAATGATGAACGATGTGTGAAACCATGGCTTTAGCTTCTGACATTTTAATGGGGTGCGTAAACAGTTACTAATATAATTTAATATTTTTGGGACAAATTAACTCATTCACTGCCATTGACGGCTATACACGTAAAAAAATCATTTGAACTGTTTCTATTAGTTTAACATGTTTTCCACTTTTGTTAACAAGAGTATGAAAACCCAGAAAAAATTATTGTACATTAAGAACAGATATACAATTTGTGATTAATCGTGAGTTAACTATTGAAGTCATGCAATTATTTACAATTTTAAAAAATTATTGCCTGACGCGCTAAAAAAAAAAGAAGAGAAAAGATTATTAAAAACTAGGGCCGTCAGGTGATTAAAATTTTTAATCGTAATTAATCGCATGACTTCACGAGTTAACTCACGATTAATCATACATTTTATATCTGTTCTAAATGTACAATAAAAAAATTCTAGGTTTTCATACTCTTGTTAACAAAAGTGGAAAAAAAATGTTAAACTAATAAGATAAGATCCACTGATTGTCACACCCACCTAAGTGGGGCGAAATCCGTTCTCCGCATTTGACCCATCCCCTGAGTGAGCGGTGAGCAGCAGCAGCAGATGCGCTCGGGAATCATGTGGTGATCTAACCTCCCAATTCCTACCCTTAATGCTGAGTGTCAAGCAGAGCGGCAATGGGTCCCATTTTTATAGTCTTTGGTATGACCCGGCCGGGAATTGAACCCACGACCTCCCAGTCTTAGGGCGGACACTGTACCACTCAGCCACTGAGCTGGTAATAGAAATAGTTCAAATGAATTTTTGACGTCTATAGCCGTCAATGGCAGTGAATGAGTTAAATTGGATCATGTTTCTGCAGCACTCCTGTCGATCACTCCAGTGCGTCAGGACAGATGAATTTTTTTTTTTAAATATGTGTGGAAATATGTCAAATTATTTACATAATAAAATATGTTATCCTCATGTTTTAATGTAATTAATTTAGTTACAATGAATTATCCAATTTATATGAAAAAATCATAATACAGTATTTATAAACTTGTATTCACATTAGATTAAGTAGCGTTTCTTTGCTGTTTTCCATCTAAAATTTCATTAACATTCGCTTTTCATTTAATTCCAAAAATATTTCTGTTTGGTCGTCCCTTTTTCAAATTTCTAGCATTTCCATTCAGTTTTATTTGTGCATTTCTTGAAAATTTGAATGAAAATGGGCGAATGGAAATCTGTAATTAAACAACTGACGTAAACTTACCAAACAGCGGTCACCAAAAAAGTGGATGCAAGCACCATGAAAATATTGCGGACTTTACTAACCGGCAGTAGAAAACGGCCATGTTGAAACGGACGCACGCTACGCGTTGTACTTCTTGAGCAAGTCATTTTGCCAGTGCCTCTTGCGGTCTGGAAACACTTTGGGCATGCGGATCTTTTTGAAGTCATCGATGCATTTCTTTAGATCCTCCTCCAGCATTTTTCTCTCCTCCTCATCCTCGGTCACCACCGAAGGAGGCCCTCCATTCTCTCGCGGGAGAAGCCGGGGCAGCGTCTTAAGGTGGAGGTTGGTCGGGCGCTGGGGGCTCCCGGCGGGAGGCGTGGTCGAGGGAGGACTGGGGGTAGGCGACGGTTTGGGTGACGGCAGCGGCTGGGTCGGGACAATGGGGGGCGGAGGGGGGAGTTCGGGGCTTCTTGGGGGAAGTGATGGAGGAGAAGGCAGTGGAGGGGTGAGGGGAGGAGGTGGGGAGTCGAGGGGTCGTGGTTCGGGTATATCCGGCGTTGGGATGCTGCTACTTTCTGGGAGGCTTTGGGTTCGACCGCCGTTGCTGATGCCGCCGTTGTTGCTGCTGGGCTCCACCGAGGCCGATTCAGCCTGAGGTTTGGATGTGGCTGCTTCAGGGAGAAGGCGGAAATCGGCAGTCGTGTTGGCCTTGGGGATCACTGATGAACCACCTGAAAAAGAAGAAAGCAAAGTTGTTTCACTTCATGCTCGTTTTGGGCCTCTTATTATTCATCAAAAAGTTGCCGAATAAATTAATGCATTCACTCACAGCCATTTTCACTGAAGCAACCCCCTTCGCTCCCGGCTGTTTTACTGCATTTTGACTGATTTTGCAAGGCCCACAGAATATTCTGTTCTATTGCTATAAAAAAGATTAGAGTCTCTTCTTTCTTCAGGTAAAAAAAGTATAATTCTATCTGTTTCCGTTTTGCAGCAATTAGCATTAGTCACAAATCTGGGGAAAAGAGCTTTTTTTGCAACATGGCCCTAGTTGGTCTCTTATACTCTGCTGCCACCTGCTGGCCATCTTGGAAATAACTACCATTGCTTCAAGCGTTCTCTTACGTTTAGAAGCTACATCTAATGCTCTAGCATAAATAAATAAAAAATCATTAAAAACGTATAATTACGTTTTTGGCATCATGGTATTTTTAAAAAACAGAATGTATTTATACGTTTTTGTGAGCAAATGAGTTAAAACTAACGATAATTATTAGGGCCCGACCGATATGGATTTTTTAGGCTGATGACAATTTTCGGCAGAAAAAAATAATATAAAAAAACTATATAACACATAAAATATTATTTTCTCTCCAATGCAAAATAACAAAAATAAAACTAACTTTAATGACAACTCCAAACTTTTATATCCCTGGTCACCAGCTTGGACAATAAACGACATCAACTTCCTTCCAAATCCCTTTTCCTTTTCTTTCTTTTTTTTTTTTTTAATTTGTGCAATTTGTGTGCGGTACAAGACAAAAAACACCCTTTAAGCCTATAATATTCAAGTTGTACCAATTATGACTGCCTCGTTTTTCATTAAAATACCGCAATGAAAATAAGATAACATTGTATAAGAAATTACAACGCGGGGAGATAATAACTGAAATTATCCGTCCATGCAGCAAGATTATAGATAATGAATGCGTTTTGCCTTGTTATAAATCAAATAATAAAAACATAATAATTGTTATTGTTTTGTTTGCCTAATCGAAGCACATCATGTGGCTGGAAAATAAAAGAGATATTTTGTCTCTCAGTGAGGGGGAAAAAGGAAGACTAGCAGGGAAAAATAACTCACCGGGGGAGAAAACTGAAGCAAGACAAAGGAAATGGAGGACCGCTGCTTGTGTGTGCGTTCACTATTCCACGGCGAGGTGCGAAAACCTCTCGCGGGAGCCGAATGAGACATTTTTCACGATTTGTCATCTTTGTGTGAATAATTGCATGTTGTGTATTTTTTCCAAGTCACACTTCATTTCCGGTAATCAGGTCATGTTTTCATTTTCGGAAACATTGAAAATAAACAGTAACGATTGCTGGTAAAAAATATTCTTAAAATAACCCAGACCAAGGTCCTTCCATGTCAAACTTGTTGACAGTGATGACACAACACAAAATCTAAAAATTTAGTTCAATCGGAGCAGGCTCTGTATGCTCTAGCATTAAAAAAAACGGCTTAATTTTTTTTACGTAAAAATACGTCTTTGGGACCATGGCAATATTTAAAATAGAACGTATTTATACGTTTTTGGCAGCAAATGAGCTAATCGCATGACTTCCCAAACCGATTTTTATATCTGTTCAAAATGTACAACAAAATGTACAATATTTTTTTAATATCAATTTCATACTCTTGTTAACAAAAGTGTGGGAAAAAGGTTAAACTAATAAAAATATGGCTTCATCTTTTAGTCATTGATAGTCATTTCCTAATAATTCATAAAAATGAGTTAAAATTAAAAAGATATAATGTACTGTAAAAATAATAATAATAAACGAGTGAGATATTATTTTGTGTTGGGGTCATTTTTCTGCCACTAGATGGCATAATTGCATTTGTAAGACATTGGTGACAACTAAGTGCATTTTTCTTTTCATATTAAGAGCTATATAATCGTTACAAGGAAGTAACATTTTTAAAATTGTAAAATACAACTTGACCCCAGTCAACACAAATACATGCATTATTATTATTATTATAATAAATTTTGACTTGGACGTTTTTTGCTGCGTTGCGACTGGAGTTCGTTCCCCCAGTACAGGCTTCCCAAGTAAGGTGTGTTTAAAAAAAAAAAATCTACGGCGTTGAAGAAACTTTAAATTAACTCACACATTTTGACAGCCCCTAATAAAAATGCATCAATTTTGTTGCTTATCTGATATTCCACAAATCAGAACGCGTAACCGACATGAGTCAAATCTCAGATATTGTGTGAGCGATTACTTGAATTTTTCAATTCCAACTAAGGCTTCATTTTGTTCCCGTCATACATGGAAGGGACAGAATATTCCATTCCACTGCAATAATAACCATATTGTAAAACCAATGCCTCTCTGTCAGTGTCACTCGAACCCTGAGCTTTATCGACACAACTCTTGCGGGTGAATGTCATTACATTGCGCAGGTATGTGTTTGTATATTTCTCGTGCCCCCCCCCCCCCCTCCCTACATCATGCTAAATGATAACGACAGCGGCGCATGCATACTGCGCATTCAGTCACATGATATTAAATCACATGTGCAATTTTTTATTTTTTTTTGTATGTGGGTAAAAAAAAAAAATAAATAAATAAATAAATAATAATAATAATAAAAAAATAATAATAAAAAAAAAAAAAAAAAAAAAAGGAGAGCAATGATGATGACATGTCAAATCGGTAAAATTACCGAATGAACAATACTGAGCTCTCCAGAAAAAAATAATAATAATAAAAAATCACACGTGCTAGCTGTGGAAGTCTATGAAAATCCACGAAGTGCTAATCTGAAATCGCGAGCCACTAGATGCCTCCACCAAAAGTGTGAAATGACACACGCTCACCTTCGGCTTCTCCGCCAACGTCAACATACGACAAAGTGCGGTCCCGCCTTATGTGTTTTGTGCAATTACGCGTGGGCACGTGCGGGAAGTTAGCATGCGAGGCCTGAGTCTGAGTCTGTGTCTTTTGTACTCTTAACCATGTCCAGGCATTTAAAAAAGTGGGACGGATAAAGACAAGACGGAAAAGGAAGGCGGAGCTGGCAGGAGCGTGTTCTCCACCCGCTGCTTCGGTGTGCGCGGCGCATTCCAAATCTGCTGTAATGAATACATGTGTTTGAGGATGCCTGGCCGTGGGAGTACGGGGGCTTAGCAGTGTCGGAGGAATAATCCACTGGGGGGGGATGGGCTCCATGATTTCCTCCATCGCTAAGCCTTGTGGAGGAGAACAGCGAAAGAGAGCACTCAACCTTTTTTTTTTTTTTTTTTCCTCTCCTATAGGCCACTTCTCCCGGGGATGTATGCAAAAGCCAAAGTAGTTTCTCACACATCCACTCTGGCGCTCTCCCATCTGTGCAATGTGACACACGGCTCGGCTGCCATCATTATTGCTATTAGCAGCGCCGACGTGTCAGCGCGGCTGACATTTAGCACCTTGATGTCACTGAACGTCCTCCAGAAGGTTTGTTAGGTTGTTCAGCCTGACTGAATGGAGATGTTTGACTCAAATAGGGCTGTAATCTTTTGATTAATCGGAAGAAATAAACGCGGTAGCCGCAATTAAAATTAAACACGTTTAGGTGGAGTAAATCAGAAATATAAAGATTTATTTGAAGCATTTGTAAGTACTTTTGAGGTTTGTTTTTATAGTGGAACCAATGTTCGTTATGTGCGTGTTGTATGGGGACGCTAAAGATTTTGACTTTGATCCTTCCTCGGGTCTCCTGACAACCTCACGACTCTAGCTGGAAGTATTCGGTTTAGGTGAACGGTGTGGGATTTTTAATAGGTTTTAGGTGAACTAATGAACACACACTCACACGCACGCACACACCCACATACAAAATAAAAATGTATTTTAATTATTTATTTATTTTAATAAAAAAGAGAGCAATGATGATGACATGTCAAATCGGTAAAATTACCGAATGAACAATACTGAGCTCTAAAAAAAAAAAAAAAAAAAAAAAGATTGACGCATTGCTACGTCATTCCTTCTAAGACTAGCGAAAGCCAACCAGAAGAGCTGCTGTTGTGGCTGTTGGAAGAAGCTAAAAAGCTACGGCCAATGAGGTAACATATTAGCAATCTTATGCACTCTTTATATTAGCATGGCTTTTGGAAGTAGTGTACTATCGTTAGCTCGCTAGAACGCTAGCGCTAGTCCATTAGCATGCAATCATCGTTAACGTGTTAGCAGGCTTATTTAGTGGATGTTAACAGGCCTATATGGCAAATGGAAGTTATTTTGGGATTGATTATATCTTTATGTTCTCTATAAGAATTATCCATCCGTCATCTGTCGCTTATTTGGGGTCGGGTCGCGGTGATATTCAGTCTTTCACGGCAAAATACTTTACTTTGCAGTATTTATTAATAATTTGCTCAGCCGAAAATGTGCCTTTTTTTTTTTTGGTCAATATTAAAAAAACAGAACATCTCAACTAGGGGTGTGAATTGCCTGGCGGTTCGATTCGTATCACGATTCATAGGTCACGATTCGATTCGATTAATCCCGATACGAATCTTTAAATTGATTATTGCGATTTTTTTTTAAAACTCTAATTTAGAAAATACTAATCGGTAAACTTGTACATGTTCACTGTAAGATTTGTATGAAAATGTATTTATTTATCAGAAATTTCAGGTTGCAGTCTGTTGCATGTTTGAACAGCACTGAAATAAAATATTAAGGCTTAATGTTCCATTAATATAACATTCTTCTATGATTCTTCGATTCGAGAATTGTGAGCTGTAATATCGTGATATATTGCCGAATATTTTTTTTCTAACACCCCTAATCTCAACTGTGTTTTCAATTGTGTCATGTTTGAACCACATTTTATTTGTTATTTAACTCTTTGACTGCCAAAAACGTTAAATAACGTTTAGTAAAATCCTAGGGAGGAGTGCCAAAGACGTTAAAAGACGTTTGTTTCAAAACAGAGGTGAAACTAACCATTTTCTATTGTTGATTACTGAAAAATGGAATAAGGTAGAAACAAACTTTTTTTTCTGATGAAAGATGAGAGTCCAATCTTTTATTTGGTAGTATGTGTGTTTCCATAGTCCAAACACATAATTTTCTGTGGACCTTGAAAGATCAGTCAAAATGCTTAAATCGGCTGGCACCCACGGCATCCCTTTTCTGAAAACGTCTGGCAGTCAAAGAGTTAATTGGTTCTGTCACTATACAATACCATGAAGTATGGTGTCAAATAAATGTCAAAAAGCTCTTTTTTTTCTTCTTCTTTTTTTTAAATCGACACCATCCAGACTAGTCTAACTAATTAAACTGCATGTTCGCAAACAGCACAGAGTTTGAAATGACTAATAACAATGCGGCACTATGCATGCTTTGCGAGGTTGAAATTCACATTTGCCACATTGTACACAAATGACCAGTCAATTAAATGTGAAGCACACACGCACGCACGCACTTTCTCCTATTATGAAGATAAAGGAACAGAGCGCTAATTACAAAAAAAAAGGTGCACCGGCAGCCCGGTATGTGCTGGCTGAAAAGGATGAGCAGCGCGTTGAATGGTGGCAACGTTTGAAGGGTACTTGCACGACACAATGCTCGGCGGGGGTCCGCAATCCACATTGTATCTTCTTTCATGCATCGGGCCTCCAAATGTCAGTCAAACAATGAAATATCTCAGAGGAGCGGTAGGCTTACAAGTAAAATGTTGGCAGTATTGGGGCAGTTTTCCTTAAATGCGGAGAGAGAGAATACAAACGGGGGAGTGTTGGGACCGCAATGAAAAGAAACACATGTTGAAATGAGACATTAGAAGAACAAAGCCATAATGGGATTTGATAATAAAGTCAGACGATTAGGAGAAACTCATTTCTTTTTTTTTTTTTGGAACAAGATAATGGTTTTAATTTTAACAAGTGAGTGTCAAAATTCCCACAGGAATCTGAACGTCACATCTTAGACAAGCAACCACCGCGTCTCTTCGAATGCTGCCTTAAACCAAATGGTTCCCAAACTTTATTGGACCAAAGGCACCAATTTGCATCCACTCCAGTGCAAACACGGGTTTATCGTATTATCTTCTGCTATCTAATGGAAGAACGTTTAATTGTGCTGAATGTCACTATATACCACTGCCATAGACAGCTGAACAAAGATATATTTGTAATTAATAACATTCTTAAAAGTGCTGAGTCTAAAGATACCCAAATTGGGTGAAATAGCTCATCCAACTGGGTCCAAAAGGGACAGAGCCAATGCTGGGTTATTGAGTGGGTTGAGGATTTGACCTAGCACGTTGGGCCAAGATTTTATTTTATTTTATTTTATTTATTTTTTATTCTCTCTTTTCAGTATTGTTCATTCGGTAATTTTACCGATTTGACATGTCATCATCATTGCTCTCTTTTTTTTTTTTTTTGGTATGTGGGTGAGTATGTGTATGTGTGTTCATTAGTTTACCTAAAACCTATTAAAAAATCCCATACCGTTCACCTAAACCGAATACTTCAGAACCCAGCCAGAGCCGTGAGGCCGTCAAGAGACCCGAGGAAGGACCAAAGAAAAGAAAGGAAAGTGAAATCCAGCACAGGGTAAAACAAGATTTTTGATCCAACAAAGGGGACGTTGGGTCAAGATTTTATTTTATTTATTTTTCAGTGTTGTTCATTCGGTAATTTTACCGATTTGACATGTCATCATCATTGCTCTCTCTTTTTTTTGATTTTTATTTATTTTGTATGTGGGTGAGAATGTGTATGTGCGTGTGTGCGTGCGTGTGAGTGTGTATTCATTAGTTCACCTAAAACCTATTAAAAAATCCCATACCGTTCACCTAAACCGAACACTTCAGAACCCAGCCAGAGCCGTGAGGCCGTCAAGAGACCCGAGGAAGGACCAAAGAAAAGAAAGGAAAGTGAAATCCAGCACAGGGTAAAACAAGATTTTTGATCCAACAAAGGGGACGTTGGGTCAAGATTTTATTTTATTTATTTTTCAGTGTTGTTCATTCGGTAATTTTACCGATTTGACATGTCATCATCATTGCTCTCTCTTTTTTTTTAAATTTTTATTTATTTTGTATGTGGGTGAGTATGTGTATGTGCGTGTGTGCGTGCTTGTGAGTGTGTATTCATTAGTTCCCCTAAAACCTATTAAAAAATCCCATACCGTTCACCTAAACCGAACACTTCAGAACCCAGCCAGAGCCGTGAGGCCGTCAAGAGACCCGAGGAA
Source organism: Vanacampus margaritifer (assembly GCF_051991255.1). Lineage (NCBI taxonomy): Eukaryota > Metazoa > Chordata > Actinopteri > Syngnathiformes > Syngnathidae > Vanacampus > Vanacampus margaritifer. The sequence continues at coordinate 22,942,146 of NC_135441.1, read as the reverse complement.
GGACCAAAGAAAAGAAAGGAAAGTGAAATCCAGCACAGGGTAAAACAAGATTTTTGATCCAACAAAGGGGAAAAACTACCCATATGGATGAGTTACCATTGGTGAAAAATGATGCTCATTTTATTACCAACATATTTTAACCTTTTGCCTGACCAGGGTTTGAACTCCAATCCCTGTACAGTATCCAAATACAGCACTCACTTTTTCTATGAATGTTACATTCAATTTACTTCAAGAGCCCAAAACGGTGAACCCAACCAGCTGGGTCAAAATGTTTGTCCAAACGTTGGGTAAAAGTAGCCCAATCTGCTCAAAATCCACAGCTAGGGTTAAGGTAGGAAAATAACTAGGGGTGTAATAAAAAACGGTTTGAACCGGAAACGATTTTTGATTTCAAAGAAGCGAGCGTATCGAATGGAACCGAATCGTTCCACTTTGGAATTTGTCAAAACACTACGACGACCTATCAGGGCCACGTATAAATATATATTATACAACATTCTGAGTAAAAAAACTCGGAAATTTGCCACTTTATAAAGTGGCAAATTTGCCACTTTATAAAGTGGCAGATATGCGAGAGAGAAAAAACTTACGAGAAAAAAACCTAGTGTAGCTATAGTCTAATATGTGAGGATTCAAAACTACTTAAAAAATGAAAAGGCAGGATGGAGACGGATTCATTCTTAATTTAAACTTTACTCGTCATACACGGCAGCTAGAGCGACAACACTTCCTGATCAGCTGACTAACACTAACCAACCAGAAGCTAGCGTACTTTAGGTAAATGAAAGTGAATGACGGAGAAGCAGACACATTAACTTTAAAAATTAAAAAAATACCAAAATGTATCAATGTGTAAATAATAATTCTGTAAACATAAATATACAAGTAAATATTTATTTTAACAAATTAACTTAAATGCTTGATCCTCAGGGAGTGGACCTTCGCAAAGCGTTAAAGCAATTAAATCCTTGTTGGAAAACCCGACCGAAAAGTATTAGCACAAACATCCGACTAGTTTATGAGTTTTTTTCTCGCAAATCTGCGACTTTATGAAGTGGCAAATTTGTGAGTTTTTTTCTCGGGATAGTGCCCCCACGCTCTAAAAAAAAAAACAAAAACACACATTGAATCCTCTTTTACTGGAGAGATATATCTTAGGAGGAAATTGCAAATTTACAGTACTGACAAGTTATTTCATGTGTATGTAAAAATAACTAAAAGTCATCAACATCATACCCTCTCGAAATGAGCCGTACAATATCCAACCGAAATACCAAACCGAGTCAAACCCGAATCGCTCCTTGAATCATGGAAAACCATCCCGAATCATCTTTTGTGGCGAGATACACGCCCCTGAAAATAACCCATCAAAATATCTGCCTCAAATAAAAACCAAATATCAAAATTTATAGAAACATGGTCTACGTATATAGAATTTTTTAACCTAATTCTGGTTACTTAATTCTGTCTGTTAGCGAGAGCCACTACATCGTGATAACTTGCATTGATGTTTCTGCATTTGGCAATTTATTATTATATTATATTATTAGTATGGGATTTTTTTTAATGGGCTTTAGGTGAACTGATGAATACACACACGCTCGCACGCACGCACGCACACACACACACACGCGCACATACACATACTCACCCACATACAAAAAAAAATATATATATATATATATATATATGTGTGTATATGTATATATATGTATATATATTTAAAAAAAAAAACATTTATTAAATTTTTTTAATTTATTTGTTTTTTAAAAAAAAGGAGAGCAATGATGATGTCAAATCGAATGAACAATACAAAATACCCACATACAAAAAAAAAAATATATATATATATATATATATATATATATATATGTGTGTATATGTATATATATGTATATATATTTAAAAAAAAAATTATTAAATTGTTTTAATTTATTTGTTTTTTTAAAAAAAAAGGAGAGCAATGATGATGTCAAATCGAATGAACAATACTGAGCTCTCCTGAAGAAAATAAATAAATAAATAAATAAAATAAAATAAATAAATAAAAAATAACCCATCATTTTTTTTCTTGTTTCAAACACATGAAGAGAAATAGTCTAATTTGCCACGGCGGAAAAACACAGTGTGTGTCCCTAATCTTTAAAGCAACATTTAATGAGCTAGGTTAGCAAATCAGGACTTTGCTATAGAAAACACAACATGTAGCCAGTGATAAGTCTTGTGACCTGACGACAGGGAGGACGGCAAACACAAAGATCACACCATCTCCATGGAAACGTCACTGTGGTGTGAAGGAGGCAGAGCTTAAGTGGATTGTTACGTGTCTACGAGCGATACGGGGGCCTTTCATCCGTATCTTGAGGTCTTACGTATGGCGCCTTCCACAACATTTTTGCCCCCCCATTAAATGTTTTACATGTAATTATTCATCTGGTAGCTGGCATATCTTAACATCCACTTTGTGAAATGATCCACGTGCTCGGCCTCGCCACCTCCAGACTTCACACTGACAAGCTTTTCACTTTGATTACCATCAGAGCGCAAAAAAAAAAAAAAAAAAAAAGAAAAGACGTGGGCGTGTAATTAGACATTTTGACGCTACGCTCTTTTTTTTTTTTTGCGGCTGAATTTACATGCTCAAGTCCCCTGCTTCAAAAACCCACTGGCGTGTACTTGCGAGTCCCGGAGCAATTACAAAGCTGTCAATCTACATAATGTCGAGGTAATGAGTGACAAACAGCAGGTGAGGCGGGAACGCTGCCAAATGGCGAAGCGCAGAGGCGGAGCGCCGGGTTGAAAGCAACCGGGATGCCCGTCATTTATAAAGCTAATGAAGCTTTTCATTGCTGTACCAAAAGCGAAAAGACGACTCCATGTTTGCACCAACTAAAGCTGATTATTGACATGTTTCATGCGCATCCGAGGGCTTCTGTCCAACTCATGCCGAGTTGAAGGCGAGGGGAGACAACCCAACTTGACAGCGGCGCTAAGGACAAAGCTGAACCTTGAGATTACTGATAATTAGACAGGCAGATTAGTCTCCAGATGGCTGCGAGGCGAATCCCAGCCTAGCAACAGCCAACGCTGACACATTTACAACTTGCCGCGTACACCTTTGTATACCTTTGACTGCTTTGGAGCATAACATGGTTCACAAATCTGCGCAGGGTTCAACGTTCAGCGCGGAGGAAAACGGAAAGTGCTGCCTAAAATCAAATCAGGTGATAGGAAAATAATCACAAGTGATATGTAGTAATTGATCAAATGCATAATTTGTTGATTTTGCCACATCCAACATGGCAGACGCACTGACATAAACGGACCATCCTGCTCTAGAATAAGAAAATGGATTTTTTTTTATTGATTTTCCAATTTATTTTTCAGTTCCTGACCACAATGTAATATGTCCCTCCTCGCTTGCCGTACTCTGATTGTACAACAGACGGTAAACACATAATGTAGAAAAGCTAAACGTTGCGTAATGTCTGAAAACTGCGATCAATTTATGGTTGACATGGTTTACTTATGCTCACGTCAACCTCAGAAAATATTATAACGATCGTCGCAATAATTTCCAATCGTCGCTCAATACAGAAACTTACGTCAGTCAAACGTATAATATAAAATTATTCACAGAACATACATTACTCAATATATGATGAAGAAAATGGGACTCTCAGACTCCGACATTTGTCTCCAATGCTTACAAAACACTACAGACACTTATGTTCATGCTTTATGGTTATGTACTCCGGTTATGTATTTCTGGACTAAAGTCTTAGAAAAATTTTCCGCTATTTTGGACTGTAGGATACCTTTATCTCCAAACTTGTGTTTGCTAGGTGACCTAACAACAACTGACTTACCACATAAACAATTTCAATCTACACTTGTAGCCCTTACTATTGCAAAAAAAAAAATTCTTGTTAACTGGAAAAATAAACAAACTCTGAATATCGACCAATGGTCTAACCTCCTCATAAATCACATTTTAATGGAAAAAATATCTGCCTCAAATAAAAACCAAATATCAAAATTTATAGAAACATGGTCTACGTATATAGAATTTTTTAACCTAATTCTGGTTACTTAATTCTGTCTGTTAGCGAGAGCCACTACATCGTGATAACTTACATTGATGTTTCTGCATTTGGCAATTTATTATTATATTACATTATTAGTATGGGATTTTTTTTAATGGGCTTTAGGTGAACTGATGAATACACACACGCTCGCACGCACGCACCCACACACACACACACGCACATACACATACTCACCCACATACAAAAAATGTGTGTATATGTATATATATGTATATATATTTAAAAAAAAAAAAAACATTTATTACATTTTTTTAATTTATTTGTTTTTAAAAAAAAAAGGAGAGCAATGATGATGTCAAATCGAATGAACAATACTGAGCTCTGAGAAAGAAAAAAAAAAAAGTCAAACGTGGAAAATGCTTTATCCGTAAAATCGAAACTATTCCACATACATTTTGGTAAATGATAATTGCAGTTTTGTAACATTTCATTTTCGACTGTCCTGTGTGCTGTCTACCTAGAGTACAGAAGTATTTTTAAATGGAATCATTATTTTAAATAATGAAATCAATTACGTATTAATATGAATAACTTTAAGAGAAGGACACGTTAATGCAAATCTGACAGTCTATGACAATAATGTATTGACAAAATGTATTGACAAAACATTTTCACATAATTTTTCTCTTGCTTTCACCTTCCCTGTTGCTTCTCTTGTTCTTCTTGACATTGTCTACGACCTTATATGTCTCTAATTGCCTCTTTATCACAAAATATGCCACCGGCCTGACTAAACCATTCACTTTGCCTAATGCTATGCTCGGCGCAGTCATAAATTTCACTTAATCACGCGTTTATGGTTCTTGAGGGGAAAAGACGCAATACGGCGGAGATGCCGGGGGAGTGTATAATAAATATCGTAAATATCAAATCTGCTACAAACCTCGTTTGTGCCTTCTCGAAATTGTTTCCTTTTCTTTATCATTATAATAAAGCTGCAATTTTAGGGCTATTTAAGATCATTTCTGAAGGTTCGAGACATTTTATCACATCATCAGCCAATCGCAAGGCACATTCAAATTCACAACCATTCACATGCGGAAATATGGACAATTCCGTCTTCAGTAAACCCAACATGAACATTTTTGGAATGTGGGAGGAAGGAAGAAGTCCCCGGAGAAAACCCACACAAACACATGAAAACGCCACACATGAAAAGCGGAGCCAAGATTTAAACCTCTTGACTGTGAGGCAGACGTACTAACCACTAGGCCACTGTGTTTTACTTTTATAGTACTTTTCACCGAATGGTTAGCACCCTTGCCAATTTTACATCATGAATATTTTCCAGGGATGTGATTTGACCAAAGTGAAATTATCTGAAAATTTAGCCGGAGCTCATGGGTTTTCCGTGTTTTTAAGTACTTTCAATGCACTCACATGACAAAGAAATAGACAAAACAACAGCATAAATTTTCAATGTATATTTAAAACTGCCATTTTATATGGGATAGTTCGTCAACTCAAAATCAGTCACATTCAAAAACATTGGACTGCCTTTGTTTTTAAAAACTATCACTGAGAATATCATCATATCTAACTAATGTGATTACTAAGTTAACACATAAATAATGTTGAAGAGTTCAAATTTCATGAACAAATAATTGTATCATGACCAAATGAAAAGTAACTCATATTAGAGCATACCACAAATGTCTTTGTTATAGCAGAAGATGTTATCTGTCGGAGTCATGTGCATACACAATGAACTACTACTACTACTATTAAAAAAATAAATAAATAAATCTGATTTTTTGTGTGTGTGTGTGTGGGGGGGGGTTAAAAAAGCGTAATTCCGCGAATTAGCGGAAAAATCACATCCCTGATTTTCACATATATACATACAGTATATATGTACAGTGGACCCCGCTTTTTGTGGGTAATTGGGACAAGGCCGGCTCACTGATAACAAAAATCTGCATATTAACAGCCATTATAAATGTCTAGAAAAAAAAGACTCAGATTATTATTATTTTTTAAACCCAAACAATTTTAGAAAAAAAAAAATGGGGATAGCACGCTAGCACTGGTCGGTTAGCATGCAATCATCATTAGCAGGCTTATGTAGTGGATTTTAACAGGCCTACAGGGCAAATGGAAAATATTTTGTTCTCTATGCGAATTATTTTGTGTTTAGCTCTTTAACTCATTCACTCCCAGCTATTTTCACTGAAGCAACCCCCTTCGCTCCCGGCTGTTTTACTGGATTTTGAGTGATTTTGCAAGGCCGACAGAATGTTGTGTTCTATTGCTATAAAAATATGAAAGATTGCCCTGGTTGATCTCTTATACTCTGCTGCCACCTGCTGGCCGGTTTTGTAATAACTACCATTGCTTCAACCGTTCTGTGGAGTTGAGAGGCTGCATCAAAGTCTTCTGTATGCTCTAGCATAAAATACATTAAAAAAAAAAAACATTAAAAATGTACAAATACGTCACTTAAAACATTTCAAATAGAACCTATTCATACGGTTTTGGGAGCAAATAAGTTAATATGGTGTTTTCTGTATTTTGTACAGTTCTCATGATATGCTTAACTGCAGTAAATGCCTGTTGTAACAAGAACCACTTGGACTAATTTTCGACGAGGGGCGTAACAGTTTTTTTTAACAGTTGTATTTCATAAGTATTTTATTCAAGGTTCAAAGAACGCTATTAGCACAGTCTTTGATTTAAATATAGTTTCTATTTGATTATTTTACACTAATTCCAATATTTTAGTCAAGAAAAATGTCTGCTACCAAAACGTGATTAATTGCGATTAATCGTAATTAATTATAGAAAAATATGCGATTAATGTGTTAAAACATTATGTGTGGATTTTTTTCCACCCATCCCAACAAAACAAAAACTGTAAAATCCAAGAACCAAACATCTTCCATGCAATAAGGCCGTCGAGATTCTTACGATTCCCGCACCCAACAGGACTGGATGTGAGAATGCCCATTAATCGCTGCTTGCAACTTGAGTTGCATGTTGACTTCCTCCTTGTATGCAGGCCAATATGTTCTCTAGCAGATGTATAGACCGTATGCCAAGAGAAGGAGGTGTACCCACGCTGGAGGACATAGCAGTGCGGTAGGTACACATCTGGCTCAATGCCTGACTCACTAAAAATAGTCCAGCGCACAATGAGATAAGGATGCTCGGAGCCAGTGTCGCCGCACCCGCATGCATGCAAGCTTACATGCAAGCGTGGGTGTTGTCGTCAAGGCTGACATGCACACTCAAAGGTTCTGACCTAACCAACGCAACAAAAGCGAGAAGACTTTGTGCGTCACATGTTGATGGAGAAAATAATAGCGCTAATGTACGCCCGGGGCGCTCTCTCGCTCCCATTTCCCACATTATTTGTTATCTCTCCTCCCAGTTAATAAGTAGCAAAGATGCTTTTCTTATTACCACCATCTCTTGATTATTACTGTCAAGAGGGAAAGGCGGAGGCAAATGGCGAGTTTGCTTGTAAACGCGTTATGAAAGATTACAATGAGGAGTGAAAAGAAGCAAGACAATCACGGCTCCTAATCGTTGGCTTTACTGCACGTCTTCCCTCCCTCTGCGTCCGTGTTTGTGTGTGTCTGAGTTTGTGTTGGCTTCATTGGTGCCAGCTGCCTGCTCAGCATAATGGCAAACTGGGGAGCGCATTGCCCTCGTGTGCACCCCGAGCAGAGCAAACATAGAATCTGCCCCCCCCCAAAAAAAAAAGGAGGCTAACCTGTTCTGTTGTGATGGGATGCTGGTCATAAAGTTACAGCTGAACAATTTGAGGGGCCATGAATAAGCAAAGAGACGCAGATGTTACAGCTGAGCACTTGAACGTAGCAGCGTGCTGACAACACATGAGGGTGCAGCCACTTTGAATCGTTCCAAAAACAACACAAAACTGATTTATACTGTTGAGGGTCAATTTCTGCTTGTGTCGTCATGTCTGAAGGACCTCGTCTGTTTCCACATCAATGGGCCAGTGTCTGTGGTTGAAGTCAATGTGTATTGGATGATATGCTGTAAAAGTCTTATCTACTTCCGGCTGTCGTCATGTGTATTGAACTCAGGGCTGAGGGCTGTTTCCAGGGTTTTTTTCAAGATAGTATAAGAATGCTGTGAGTCCGCTGTAACTACACACTTGCGAGAGGACTGCAGCCATTTGTCTGTAAACTTGCTTGTGTACGGAATATTCTGTAAAATAAATCCTTCGAAGGACCTGTTCACCGATCTCCAGTCTGTATTCAGAGAATCAACTTTCTCTCTACCCAACAACAACGAACACGCGGAAGACAAAGATAGTCTTCTAACAATACTTATTCACAAAACCTGGAACTTGCAAATGATAGTTTATGTCTGCTAATGCAGGACTTGGCAAAAAGGTCCCAAATGTTCCCAAACAGTGGCAAATAGTTGCTAATCTTTGCAATACTGTCCCAAATAGTTGCCATCTGTCTTTCGCAAACTCTTTTCCAAATATTCGAATGTTGCTAATTGTTGCTAAGCATCGCTAAAGCCCGTATCCCAACTGAGGGGGCGAACATTTGCGAAGTTAGCGAATGTCAATTTCATGTGATCGGGTCAAGGTCTCAATTATTCTTCACAATTCTCAAAATTTCGTTGTAGCAAGGATGTGGGCTTTTAGTGTCGTATCTTACTGAACGGTAGAAGCTCACAAGGATCTGCGCACATAGCATTTTTGTTGTTGTCAGGGTTTGTTCAAGGGCGCAAACCATCGTAAAGATGTTCGCAACAGTTTTAATGGTCGCAAATCGTTTATCTTGTTGCTAAGAAAAAACATTAAAACTGTTGGCTGCTCAGTGAGTTACGGGCTTAAAGCTTTTGCTTAAAATTAGCTTGCGAAGGTTTGCGAAGGTAGCGAATGTTGATTTGTCGCCACGGTTTGCTCAAGGTTCCAAACATTTTTCAGACATTCGTCAACAGATTTAATGGTCGCTGACAGTTTCTCTTGTCGCATGGACTATGTTCAAAACGAGAAAAAACATTAAAAGTGTAGCCCAAAGTCTGGTGAACCTTTGGCGAACGTTTACGACCATCAACGAACCCTGATGAGAAATCAACATCAGTGAATACAAGCTTTCAAAATGTCCTTATGACGAGAAAAAACATAAAAACTGTGAACGTTTGCGACCCAAAACGAACCCTGATGAACTCTAACGTCAAAATATTCAAACGTCAACATTGGCGTTGTAAAAAAAAAGCTCACAAAATTGTATCAAGAGTGACAATAGTTGGGTTTCCATCCACCAATTTTTATTTGAATTTTCATAAAATGCGAAAAAATAAAACTGAATGAAAACGCAAAAAAATTCGAAAAAGAGCCCAAAATTCACAAAATACGTTTTTACACTTAGATGGAGTGGATTTTGAAGCGTATCAGAAAAAGGAAAACGCAATTTTTGGCTATGGAAACAGGTTTTGCGAATAACCAAGACCGGATACACGTCGCACGTTTTGAGCGGATATACGTCACGCGTACGTTTGTCGTCCCATAGTAATGTCGGACGATAAGGTAAGGTATGTTTGGGGGGACGGCGAAACAGATTTTTTTTTGTAATGAATTAAAGAAGCGAATATTAATGCTATTTTAGATGGAAAACCGCAAAGAAACGCTACGGTTTCTCAAGAAGTACAAAAGAAAACTCATCACACGGCACAGTTGCTTCCTGGTCTTCTTATAAATTACTGGTGGATCACGTCTCTATTATGGTGTATACCGCCACCTACAGCAGCGGAGTCCCCTCTCAAGCTTCGCAAAAGAAGAACAGATGGAAACAGGAATAAGTTGCACGTCCGTTTTGCGCATTTTCAGTAAATTCGCTTAAAAAATTCCAAACATTTGGATGGAAACCTTACTAAAGTTGGGGGGAAAAAGCACAATATTGTTGGCTCCGCGGCGCGAAGTATCAAGGTCTTTGTAGTTCACAATGCTGTGTTCAGCTGAAGCCAGTGAAAAGTAATGTTTTTTGACAGAGGTATTGAAAAACATTTGCTGGTGTAACTGATTTATGGACGTGATAACTGCCACAGATGCCAAAACATTTCTAATTAAAATTAAACTGCAGTAATAAACTGCTTTTAATATCGGGACGACGTTACATCCAAGCTCACTGAGATACCAACTTTATTGCCGAACATAACCCCCGCAACGGAGGGGGGGGGGGGGGGGGGGTTACTGTATATCTTGTCCTAAAAATATCAAGTTTCTCATTTTCTGGCGGCGTAATCGCATTGTAAATCAATATGACTCGCATAACATGCGGGGTAATCTCATGGATCTATGTCTGTTTGGTGTAACACAATCACAGGCCCGTCAGTTTGAGCCCACTTCCTCTCTCCGAAGAACATACAGTAGTGCTCGTTCATGCAGGCATAGCTTAGGGAGAGAAGAAGAACCAAATTCTTTGCAAAACGCTCCCCCATCCCCATCCCTATCCCCACCTCGCCTCGCTTCTTTTTTATCTCTTTCCACCTCCTCCTCTTCTCCCTCGGCCCACTTTCCAGCCCCCTTTTCCCTTTTGATGTACATCCCCTTCCTGCTCTCTCCTCTGCTACCCAAATAGGAAAAGCGCTGACCCAGCTGGCTGAGAGACAAGGCGATCATACGAAAGGCGCGCTGCCATGTGGATGACAATGACAGCAGGGGGAACATGACGCGGGGCTAATCGCCGCCGGGAGGTAGCGAGAACAGACTGGTGCGCTCCACTTTTTTTCGTTTTCTTTTTTTTTTGCCTTGCAGTTTTACAGCTGAATCATGAAGTGCAACGCTTCCCCGGGATGCCGTTTTAATGGAACATGCAAATGTAGCTGTTGTGCAATCAGCGGTCAATAAAAGCGCGCGGTGGGTAGGGGTCGAAATGTTGCCGGGGCGTCGACGCCGCTCGCTCGTATGCTGTTGAATGTCGAGTCCCGCGACGACTCAAGATGGAGGGTGGCTAAAACACTAGGGCCTCAAATTTCACACCTCACGCATGATGACTCAGCAGCTTTGTGCTAATGACTTTCTCAAAGTAGCCTCACATGAATTTAGTCGGAAATCCTACAAATTAGTTCAGCACTGTAGAAGATATGGTCAGACAAGCATTTTCTTTACTGTGTATATTTTTTTAGAGACAACTAAATTAAAGAAAAATAGACAACCATTCGCACATTCACAACTATAGACAATTTCCAGCAGGGGTAGGCAATTAATTTTGAAAAGGGAAACTGGAACATGCTAACCTCAACTTTGTCTATACAGTGGACTCCCGCCGGCCAGCAAATAATGAATCCGTGAATAATTGACCCCATGAAAAACAATTAAAGAAAAAAAATTCTTCAAAAATGCTGATAAACATTCAATAGACGGGTATGTTTAAAATAAAAAATAAATACATTCCAAAAAATGCTGATAAACATTCAATGTTTTTTTATTTAGAAAATGGGGTCAAATTTGGTAAAAAAAAAAAAAAAGAGATTGTAAAAAATTTGGGGGAAAAAATTATTATGCGGATCTGCGAGTGCTGAACGGTGGTCAAATGTATTTTCTTTAAAGCATATAATGTTAAAAATATGTACTGTACTGTAAAAAAAATTTTTTTTTAAAAAAGTGTGATATTATTTTGTGTTGAGGTAATTTTTTGCCACTAGATGGCATAATTTTTAAAATTGTAATATACAACTTGACCCCAGTATCCACAAATATATCCATTATTATTGAATTTATTACTGCTTAATTTTGACGTGGACAGTACAGACTTTCCAAGTAAGACACGGTCATTAATCACGCATTAAAAAAATTAGTGGCACTTAGTGGAACTTTTAATTAGCTCAAAATTAATTAATTTTGAAATCCCTCGTAGCACCACTAGACACAAATAAAATTCCAGCTCAAATAGTAACAGAATTTCTCTCCATAACACCGTGGAGAACAAAAGATGATTCAGTTTCAGAAACAAAAATGGTTTCCTCCACTTTAATTTGTAAATATATCACATCAATTGTTCTCAAGTATTGTTTTTGATTGTTTTTGTTCTGAATGTGGAGATGGGATTCAGCTTCTCTTTGGAGGGGCGGATCTATTTCTAGTGGGAAACAGGGCTGCAAGCCACCCCAAAATCTGAAAAAAAAAATTTTTTTAATCCTTAACTATTTGCCTTATCAATGTATGATTAAATAGTTTCATCGTGTTTAATAAGTTTTCCCCATTGCAGTGTGGACCCGAGCACAGTGACAGAGGAATGCTGCCTGTTTGCTTTAGGCTTTGGAGACACTGCAGGCATAATACGGTCTCATTCCCAGAGGACTCTTTGTTTTCCAGGAAGGGAGCCATATGTATTTTGCAGCTGTTTTTTTTTTCTTTCTTTCTCATTTGTTTGTGTGCGAAGCTGATGAATGTTTTCATCTCAGACGGAGAGCTCAGGTTGAGCACGGAGAACTGCTCGTGTGTGATAATCTTGTGTTACATGAGTCAGAGGTTTACGAAAAGGATTTATCTCACCTACATACACCGCCGCGCAACTTGTTGTTCAAGTGGAATATAATACCCACTGTTTTGCCTGCTGCTGTTTTTTACTGACAGCAGGCAACATGTGCACTAAATGAGGAATTAAATGAATGGAAGTAATCTGGCCAACGACTGACTAAAATTGAGGTTATGTAATTTTTTTATTTTTTATTTTTTTACCTACAGCTTCTCTGTACTTTATTATGTCTCTGATGCCCAGTATTTTACAATCTGTTGGAAGTTTTTACTGCACCCTGCCTACACTTTTTATGCATTTATTTTTGTGTTATTAAAAACTTTATGCCTGCTGTAATTATCCTGTATGGCGCTTTTATGATAATTGTCTCTGGAAAGCACTTCATAGTATAAAGAAACTGGACTTGATTTGCTTAGTGCGAAATAGCCTTTTACGTCTTCTTGTCAAATTTGTGATGTTGACAAGTTGAGACAAACAAGACAGCGTCCAAAGGTACTGCTTAATATTTCACTAAATGGCTCACATTTCGGCAGTTCAGGGTTCAAAGTGTGCATGTTGCCTCTCATATTACAAAAACATGCACCTAACACTCTAAAAACAGTTGGGTCAAAACTAGTAACCCATTTATGGGTCAAAAAAGGGACTGATCCCATATTTGGGTCAATTTGACCCAACATTTTGGGTTATTCATTGAACCCCAAAAGTTGGGTCAAATCAGTAACCCACATTTAAAAAAAAAAAAAAAACTTTGGGGGGATTGTATTGTATGAAACAACCCAACTTTTTAGGTTATCTTATGGGTTATTCAGTTCACACAACTTTTTTTTTATGTGAAATTAACAACCCGAAAAGTTGGGTCAAATTAATAACCCACAAAACGAGATTTTGGGGGTTTATTTTGTACAAAACAACCTAACTTTTTAGGTCGTTCACACACATTTTTGAATGAAATGAATAACCTCAAAAGTTGGCCCAAATTGACCCAAGGGGCAGATTCGCAAAATTGGGTAAAAAATAACCCAATTCGGGCCAAAACTGGGCAGATCCATTACATGGGTCAGATTTAGCCAATTGGGTTTTTTTGGTACAAAATTTACTTTTTTTTTTTTTTTTGTGCAATACAGCCCATAAAACCAACCCAAATAGTGTATCTGCCCACCACCAAAAATACCACCCCAAACCCCTTTTTCTTTTTTTGTACACAAATTGGGATATATTTTGACCTAACTGTTTTTAGAATGTGTGAATGGTCTACATTTGGCACTCTGCAATTGGCTGGCGACCAGTCCTGGGTGTAACCCGCCTCTGGCCCAAAGTCGCCTCCTGGGATAGGCTCCAGCTCACCTGAGTTCCGAATGAGGACAGGCAGTACAAAATGGATGGATTGTATGGCTATAGGGTTGGTTTACTTTTTGACAAAGTGATACTAATACCAAAAACTGAGCTAAACAAAAATGTCTTCCTGCTTGAGCTGGAAGTCATCAGTGTGATTCTGTGACAAGATTTAGCATCCAAAATACATATGAAATAGAAAGAACATCCTTTATTTGACAAATCTTTTAGTTGAACACTTCATTTCAGCATTGTCTTTGAATCTAACATTTCGACGCGGGTGTTCCGTCACACATTTCACAACAGATGTCAGACAAAAAAAACCCTGAAGACTCCCAGTTTAAAAGTCCTCACACTCAATGTTTTGTTAATATTTTAACAGCTTCGACTATTTTCCCAACCGTGTGTTTTCGTGCTGTTCTGGCGCAGTCTGAGGTATTGTTGACGATTTGCAGACATTTCTTGAGCAGCGGCGTAGCTACAGCGGAGAGAAATCCTCAGATTGGGGCCGACTATACAGCGTTATTCAACCGTTGGTTTGGCGATTCACATCAACTAACTTCAAACAATACTGACATAAACCGACTGACGTGACGTGACGCAGTCGAGGTGGTTATCGAGCGACGGAATGTTAACAAAGCTACAAATATTGAGCAGCGCGGTCCAAGTGGCGCAACAAACCCCCCACCCCCCACGGGTCCTCGGCCTGCCTAGCGTGGGTGATAAAATTACTAAAAGGCCCTTTGGCTTGATCAATGTACACTCACCTACGACCTTTTTGTTCTGTCCACTAGGTGTGTTTATATTATGCCTTTCAATGACTTCTCATCGGCGAAAGGACCCAACAAACGGACAGTTCGGCTACGGCACAATCCCGGTCGCATGATACAGGACATAATATCGCAGGACATGTTGCTTCTTTTAGCGCTCAGGTCCCCCCTTCAAGGCTTATAAGAAGTCCAATTACGGCTGGAGTCGAGCTCGGAAAGTACAAGATGGCTACTCGTTTTGAAGCCCTTTTTTCTTAACGCCCCTAAACCGAGGCTTGTGATTGAAGATAGATCATAGAAAGAGTTGTGCTTCGTCGAGGCGGATGAAATATGAAGAGGGGTTGTGCATGGGAGGTCCGTCTTCTGCTAGATGAGATGGGGGATGGGGGGGGGGGGGGGGGGGCTCAAGCTGAAGGGGACCGGGGAGAAGGTGGAAAGAGTCGCTAGTGGGGAACTGTTCACGGGAGGGGTTGCGAGGGACCCCCGAAGCAGGTCTACAGTACATCTACGAGGCTTGAGGCTGGAAGGGGACATTTGCAGACAAGGTGGTGGAGGGGGGAGGGGGGGCGTGGTTGAAAGCGTCACTCACGGTAGAACACATATTCAGTGTAGCTGGTCCAGATCTTGTCGTCCGTCTGCTCGTGGGCAAAGGCGCAGGTGCCCGTGGAGTTACAAGCCACCATGTGGAACCCGGCGTCGGCCAACTTGTCGAAGGCCTGCTCCAGGAAGGTGAACTTGAGATAGTAGCGGGACGTGTAGCGCTCCGGCGGACGGTCCGGGTCTCGGCTCTCGTTCAGGGTCTCCCCGAAGACCTCTTTGGCCAGGGAGGTCTTCCCGCAGACCATGATCCGGGCCACCCGGCGGAACTTGGCATCGGTGTGGCTGTCGCGGCCTAAGGTGTACGAACCCCGGTAGCCGATGGTGATGAAGCCGGACCGCTTCCCGTCCATGGAGCTGGGCACGAGGCTGGCGCAGGCCGCCGCCGCCGCCGCCGCCACGCCGAGCGAACCCAGATTCCGGGCGGCGTCCACCCCGGGCGAGGAGTCCTCCGGGTCGCTCTGACAGCCGTCGTCGCCCAGGGAGTTCTGCTTGCTGATTTTAGGCGCCAGTTGCTTGACCAGCTCGGGCAGGTTGAAGAACTCGGCCTCCCGCTGCAGCCGCCCCCGTTCAGGGAAGTGGTCTGGGAGGACCAGCTGCTGGTCCCGCATGTAGTCCAGGATGTAGCGGAAAAGGAAGCCGTCCCGGTCCACAAAGAAACGCCCTTTGGCGTCCCTGGCCAGCCCTTTGGCCGACTTGCGGCTGAACATCTCCCATAAAAGAGAGTCCGGCACACTTGTGAGCGTGGAGTAGCGGGTTATGTACACCTGACCGCCGACGTTCAGCTCGATGATCTCCGGGAAGGGAACCTCCTCTGCCGATATGCCACTATCTGGTAGAGCCATTGCTGACTTCTTTTGCGCAAAGTTCACTTGGCAAGACTGGACCTAATCGATTGACTGCAGAGCCTCCCCAAAAAGTACGTGCAATTTTAAAAACTGGCAGGTAAACAGCCGTTACGCACACACTATACTAACAAGCGCTTTCAACATAACTACCAAAACATTGTGCATCTCAGGCTCGTATCGTTATGTGAAACAGATATCCTGCGGAAATCCTGCTGGCAGAAGAGGAAGCGCAAGAATTTCACAAGTGTCCATAACGACTCGGACGCGTGTGTGTGCGCTCGTCCTCGCCAACTTCAATGAGGCAATCCATAGTTGCTGAGCTCCGTGGGCGTCCCGTTGACGAAGAGCCACGAGATGAAGACGACGCTCCACAAGTAGTGAGACACGAGGAAGGTGTAGAGGAAGAGCTGAATGGTTTCCATCACTACGAGAGGGGAGATCGGCTGCTCGGCTCGCTGCGCTCTCCTGTCTGCATGCGCGTCTCACTGGAGCTCTTCTGCGGCTTAGCGGCGCATTATTCCGGCCGCTAAACCACGCCCACTGGCGATGACGTGGGAGTACTCCCACACGCACACACACACACCACCTACCCCCCCATCGTAACTTTCTTGTTATTAGATATTTTTCTTGATTTGTTTACCGGATGTCGTCATCCACCGCCATTTGTATCCTTCCATTTTTTTTTGTATACCATTTATATGTTAGTCAGCTAGAACAGTTCAGAAACAATAAGTAGCCTACCTGATATGACAAAAACTTGAAACACATCATATTAGATGATTATAAAATGTAATATGTGCAGATCGAAATGGGATGTTACGAGTTTTGCCTAATGATGAATTTGAAATTATTGATTAAATAAACAGTGCCTTAATTTAAATCGGACCTGTGCATTGACAAAAAAAAAAGATTTTTTTTTTAATTTAAATTGCATTTTTTGAATAATATATTTTTTTAATCCTCGTTGGCTTTTTATTTTCAATTCAATTAAATTCAATTCAATCAAACATAAAAGTCGCTACACTTTCCCCATGAAGTAAAGTAAATACATTTTCATCTTTATCACTAAACTAATTTCTAATGTATTCTACCTGAAATATATAATATCAAAAAATTTATAAAAGTGTAGTTTAATCACAGTTAAAATAGGTTGATACTTAATTGCACCTATGCTATCAATACCAACTTATAAAATACTGCTAAACATTTATTATACTGAAATTTAATTGTTAGCAGTAATCTAATTGAAATTAATTATTCCAAATAAAAAGCAGAAAGGACGTGAGATCAAATTGGTGTCAATGAGTAGAAGCTGCCAACAAAATCTGAACAGAATGTGATTATAGTGACATCTAGCGAGCACTATGCAATACTGTACCCGTGTCGATTAATTTGTCACCCCCAAAAAAAAGTTTGTTTGTGTTTTCTTCAAAAATAAAATAAAAAATCATGAATGATTCATCGATGGGGAAAAAAATAATTTCCATTCTAACTTTAGTTGTTACAATTAATTAAAATGTGGTAATGCATGTATTTAAAATTATATTTGAAGCTAAAGCCTTTTCAATAAAATATTTAGGTCAAATTTTTTTTCAACATGAGATAAATTAAATGTTTCTTTTCAAAAACAGATTGACCTTTTTTTTTTTTTTAACTATGGTAATAACATATTCATGTAGTTACATATTATAAAGCAAGTGCATGCCGGTTCTTCATTTGGAGCATTCCTCAATAGTCATTAGAATGAATCAATTTGGTTCCACAATCCCGAAGAGTTTGCACTTTCCTGGTGCATTTTATTTATTTATTTATTTTAGAACTTTTAAATGTAGAGTGACACAATTAAGTCATCAGGAGTGCCAATACATGAACACCCCCCCCCCCCCCCCCCAATCATTACAGCATTGTGATTTCCCACAGGGCTCTCCAATCTCGCGCTATTTGTAAGTAATATGACCTTGCCTGAGAAAATCTGGATCGGTCCGCTCTTGCTAAACGGGCCAGCGCAGGGTGTGGAATGTGTCAAGAGTGGCCTGCCAAAAAAAAAAAAAAAAGGCCTTGATGGCTAAAGTCCCAGATCCCTGCAGTTCCCGTTCACGGTAATAAGCACAAACATATGCTGCTGCATGACCCTGAATCACAGTCCAGAGACTCAATACTAATCCAAATATTTCGCTTTATGGATTTAAAATGATTAAATTACTCTTATCCTTGCACATCCACACATGTTACTGGATTTTCTCCTGGCAGGTGCATCATCTCAAATTTGCTATAAACCAAATATAAAATAAAGAGAATGACATACTGTGTTTTGTAACAACCAACTCTTGTCTTAAAGTCTACTAGCTTCATACTAACACAAATTTTAAAACGACAAACCAGGCTAACAGATAGCATTGGCGCTGCAGTGTTAAAGCAATGGGCATTTGAAAATGGCTGTATTATAAATGGCTGTATTATACTGCCCCCAGGTGGCCAGGGCGTTCACACCAAGAGGAGCAGCACAGTGTCCATTGAAGCAAAAAAAAAAAAAAAAGGCTAAAACTGTACTCAAATGATGTCCTTATTTTATGTTGTTGTAAAGTAAAATATAGTGCTATTTTTATTATTATAAAACATGTCACGCATTTTTTATTATTATCATTATTAGTACTGTATGTCTATTCATTTCATTGAGCGAAGACGATTTGTAATAAGAGTGTTTTGAGTTATGAGTATGAACACAGAAAAAAAAAAACAATCTCAAGGCTGTACTGCTAAAAACTAATTGGCCTTATATAGCGCTTTCCTAGATAAACAAAGCAACTATTTGCAACTAAAATAGTAACACGATTATATATAATTAATTATTAATAATTAATTTCAGGAGCAAAAATGCTTTTTTTCACCCCCACTTTCCGCCCCATGTCAAGGCCCAGTTTGTGTACATAAACTATTTGCCTTATCATCTTTAGCATAAAATTGTAACATAGAACTCTTACATAAACAATATTTAAGTGTTTGTTGGATTGCTTTTAGCGTGTTTAAAGTCAAAGAATTTCAAAGGGGCTTTTGCGTCCTTCGATTTTTCTATCCGCGACAGTAAGCAGAAAAAGTTTGGACACTTGGTGCTCTGAGGCATTGAGGTGGGCGTGTATTTGATGCTCTGCTGACTCCAAACAAGCAGATAATTGAGTTGCCACTGTGGCTCATCACATGGAGCGATGCTTCCTTACAAGACAGCCTCTCGCGCTCAACTCTGAGATGGCGCCGTGAAATAAAAGGAGGATTTATGACCGGGCATTTTGATCAGTGCAGCCTTGGCGGTTGCCATTGGCAACCGTGTCAGAATGCAAGAGATGTTCTAGGAAAGTGAACAGGCTGTTACATTTGTTCGTGCGTGGTGCTAGGGTGGACTCATTTCTCTTAGTTGTACTTTGCATCATATATTTCAGCTGTTTTGTAAGTTATGTATTTTCAGGGTCGCTGGAGCCAATCCTAGCTGGCAAATGGAAGACTACTTATGTACGGTAGATTTTTTTTCAGCTATCTATTATTTTACCTGATCTTTTTTTTTGGACAACTTTTTTACATTTATTCGAAACATTTTCACTGTGAACACAACTCTTGGGATAAGACTATCCTTAACAGTTGTGATGGCTGGTTGACACGAGGTCAGAGGTAAACTAAAGGGTGCAGCAACAGTGAGGCACTCAGACCAACCATGAAACAATTTTTTATGTGGTTTCTATTTTGACTGACCTTAGTACAGTGGACCCTCAAGTTGACTACAGTCCTTTGTGGCGCTGGTTTTCAATACACACTTTTCTCACAGGAAACTGAAGTGATAGCCTTTGTTCCACTACAGACAAACTCTCACCATCATAAACCTTTATAAAAGGTAAAAAGGAATCATTTCATTAATATTTCAACACTTGTACTTGTCAAACAAGTCTAAAAAATACATTACTCCTCACCGTTTGAAGATGCCCTCAGACATGAAATGGAGAGGGAAGTTTGCCAAGCGATACTGCCACCGAGTGACGTTTTATAGGCATGACTTGAATTAATAACTGTTGGCATGCAGTTTACAAACACATTCGCTTTGGATTTTTTTTTTTAACGCGTCTTTGTTATCATGTAAAAGGTACTGCTTACAACTTCCGGGTTTCCGAACATCCGGGCATTTCTTATATTTCCGCAGCGCAAATGCTTCCAAACGGCGTAGGCTATATTGCTATATGCAACTAGCATAAAAACCAGGCAGATTGTTATACTAGTCAAACGACATTTTACCACATTTTGAAGTAAAAATAATCCTCACAAGTCATATTAAAACGATAAAGCCCCAATGCTTTTCAATGCGTAAAGCTTCTAGTTGACCACCATTTTGACTTGTGACGTAACTTGGAATTGTCATTAGTGACGTCATTCTAAAAATACAGCATCTGACAATCCTTAACATTAAATGAGTTGCTATCAAGGTATTTTCAACAAAACTTAGAACTCCACCTAGTACTACTACAAGCCTGCATTGATAGTGTAAATTATCCAATTGACAAAAAACGTGATCCAGATTAAATGTGAGACTTCACTATCAGAAAGAAGACGAGGCATAAAAAGATATTTGTTTATTTTGGTTTCTTCCCCACCAGTAGTTTATCCACAACCAGACTGAAAGGAAATATAGACTAAGGTACATGAAATGCAGGGATTTTAGTATATACCACAATTTTATGGAGACAGCATATGTGCATACTTTATTAGACTAATGCCATTATGATGACCACCAACAAGAGTATAATCCCAAATGTGGGATTGGGCTAGGTTTACGCATAGGACTGCAGGATGAGGATCTGGGGGGAAACGTGTCAGTGAGCACAAACCAAACACAAAACCCGAACACTTCGCCATGGAACAGAACAATAAATGGTTTCACCCACCACTTTCCACAACAACTGTATTGTGCCCACTTGCTATAGAGAACATTTACCCACTCACGAGCCTGTGTAATCATTTATCCAGGTTTATATGTATACATATTCATATACATACATAAACCCCATACATGTAATTAAAATACAAGTTATTAAAGTGCCTTCTACTGACTCAACCGCAATCTCTGAGAGAATGGTATTGATAACAGTATGTTTGAGTAAAAAAAAAAGAAAAGAAAAGAAAATCACTTATTTTCAGATTGGCTGAGTCCATCAGTGCTTAAGGGAGAAAGACCAGCAGATGTAAGGCATGAATGCAACTGTATTATTAGCTGGGCACATCTGTGTCATAGTTAAAAATCACAGCACGATCTCAGTCGCACGTAACCAACAAGCAGTTAACGATCACAAAACCAACCTTTTATCCAAATCAAAACCCGTCATCGCATAGCACCATCTTCTTAAACTTGATTATTTTACGTTAGACCTGACTGAGCTGCCCAATCCCGAAACCCTGATTGAACTCTTTCAGACATTTGTAACGGACTGTGGTCATATCACACATTATTCGTTTGAAGAACTGCGAGAAGGTGGGACTAAAACTGTGGGTTTAAGGTGCGGCATGAATGTCAACATCACTTAAAACGCTTTCATGGAACTTGAGAACGGTGCAACACGTGGCAGTGAAAACAAATGTGGAGCTAAAAGCTAATTCATGAAGATACTAGTCGGTAGAATGGAGGAAACGTGAAATGATGCTTATGGATTTTCCAAGTTATTCTCCTGCAGCATTTCAGCTGAGTGGGTATAAAAATATAGACATTTGAAACCCTGAATATATGTTCTTACATAATTTTCTTCCAAAAACAAAAAAAACACACAATTTACACTAGTCCCACTCAGTGCGAACTGCCATTTTTTTTTCTTTTTAAATATTTCACTCCCGTCTAGAATGTGTTCAGGAGGAGGAGCTTTACATCCATTACAACACAGAACGGCAAATATAATGTTGTCGCCTTCAACAGCCTACACCATAGAATTTTTTAATACACTAAAATGACCTCCGAGTGCGCGACACAGATTTACGGGGGCGGGCGATGATCTTTAAGTGTGGTGGCGTTACATCAACATGTCTTTGTGGTGCCTGGCTATGTGCTGGCTCTTCTCCGAAGGCCTCCTGAAGCCCTTGGTGCAGTAGTCGCAGCGGTGCGGGTAGTCCTTGGTGTGGATGGAGATGACGTGGCGCTTGAAGCCGGAAGCGTCCGTACTGTTGTATTCGCAATACTGGCACTGATAAACCTTCCTGCCGCTGTGCGTCTTCATGTGCTTCTTCAGCTCCGCCGGCTGCCGGAAGCCTCGCCGGCAGCGTTTGCACTTGAAGGGAAGTTCCTTGGTGTGCAGGGAAAGGATGTGGCGACTCAGGGTGAACGTGTCGGGGGCGTTGAAGTTACAGTGCCGGCACTGGTGCACCTTGTTGCCCTTGTGCGTCTCGGCGTGCTTCTTCAACTCCGAGGGCCGGTGGAAGCCTTTCTCGCACACGTCGCACTGGTGCGGGAAGTCCTTGGTGTGCACGGAGATGATGTGTCGCTTCAGGTCGCTGGAGTTGGTGCTCTTGTGCTCGCAGTGCGGGCACTGGTGCGTCTTGTGCCCCTGCACCGTCTCGATGTGACGCTGGAGCTCCCGCGCGTCGGCGTACGCCTGCGGGCAGTGGCTGCACTTGAAGGGCAGGTCGGCGCCGTGCTTGCTTTTGATGTGAGTCTTAAGGTTGGACTGATCCGCGCAGCGAAACTCGCAGTGCGGACAGTGGTAGGGCTTCTCGCCCGTGTGGGTCCGCATGTGCTTCTTCAGCTCGGACGGGTGGCGGAAGCCTTTGGCGCACTCCACGCACACGTGCGGAAAGTTCTTGCTGTGCACGGCCAGCATGTGGCGGTTGAGGAGGCCCTGCTCGGCCGTCTCGTAGTCGCAGTACTTGCAGTGGTGCAATTTGGGCTCGCGGTCCTTGACGATGAGTTTGTCGGAGCCCAGCGGGCTGGACTCGTGGTAGCGCCGGGCGTACTCGGTGTATTCCGGCGAGCGCTCGCTGTTGTGGCTCAGCAGCTTGTGACTCTCCAAATGGTTGTGGAAACTGATCTTCTTGTTGGTGGTGAAGTCGCAGTCTGTGCACTGGTACTTCTTCTTCAGGAGGTGGTCCGGGTGGTTTTTCATGTGGCATTTGAGGAAGCCTCGCGAGCGGAACTTCTTTCCGCATAGGTGGCACGGGTAGACTGTCAGCGGCATGCCGTCGGGCCCGATGATGACAGCTGAAAAGGCAGTTGAGTAAAGTCATATTTATTTAGCCCGTCGGCAACGTGTTACCAAACCAAAAGGCAGAGGGTCATTCCCAGGGATGTGATTTGACAAAAGTGAAATTATCGGAAAATTTAGCCGGGGGGGGGAAGGGGGGGAGCATGACCAAATAATTACATCATGACCAAATGAAAAGTAACTCATATTAGAGCATACCACAAATGTCTTTGTTATAGCAGAAGATGTTATCTGTCGGAGTCATGTGCATACACAACGAACTACTAAAAAAAAAAAATAAATAAATAAATAAATAGTTTTTTTTGGGGGGGGGGGGGGATAAAAAAATTAGCGGAAAAATCACATCCCTGCATTCCGTGCCAAATCACAAAAAAATATATATATATATATTTTTTTTTTTAACAAAACAGATTTCAGGATTCTTGCAGGAATCAGTAAGTTCAATTTTAGACATTTTTTTTGAAAATCTGAGAGTATGGATCATTTGACTCCTTACTCCCATTAAACGAAATTACATCTCTGAAACTTTTCTGTTTTAGAGAACGTGTGAGAGATTAGGGCTGTGCAATTAATCGAAATTCAATTACAATTTCAATTATTACACTCCACAATTACAAAATCAGCATAATAGTAAAAAAAAAAGAAAAGATTATTAATACTAATTTTGAGTTGTTTAAATTTATATATTTGCACATTTTTTCTAAATGGCACTAAGTAGCACTGTTTTTATTAAGCATCAAATTTTATTTTATCTTTTTATCGTTATATAATTGTAGTATGTGAGGCAGGATTGGATGTTGATCTGAAAGCTGTTTAAAGATGAATTTCTGTTTATCTTGAAACAGACAAATAAAGTTCTATTCTAATTATATTCTTTTTTTAAATAACTAATTTAATAAAATATAAATTAAAAAAATAGGAACTTGCCTAATTATAGTGTTTCAAATAATTTTATTTGTCTTGATATTTTTTACGTTTAAACATTTTCTTGTTTTGTCCCAAAAAATAAATGATCGTCCTAATCGTGATTTCAATTATTACCAAAATAATTGTGATTAATATTTAATATATAATATATATTATATATTGTGATATAATAATTACTTTATAATCGAGGAGCGAGAGATTACAATTCATGAAAAATTTTGTTAAGGCCACATGATCCAATGTCAAAAGAAGGCCACGCTCCTTTTTGTCAGAAATGCCCAAATTTGGCGGGATGTAGCTCCCAAACATCTGCTCCGATTGACCTAAAATTTTGGGTTTAGTGTTGCCCCGTCACTATCAACAAGTTCACCATGTTTCATTAAATTCAAAATCTGCTCGGTTAAACCCACTGAATGACTTAGCACAGAACGACAATCAGAAGAAGCGCGTTAAGAGCTCTTACCGGTTTGACACGGCCGAGTGTCGCCTTTCTTCTTTTTCTTGGCTTTGGGTTTGAGGACACGGTTCGTGGGTAGACCTTCTCGAATTTGTAGAAATGGTGTGGATGCTCCGTTCTTCACCTGGTCTATAGTCTTACCTGCATAAAAGCCAGTATGCGCTATCATGAACACAATCATGCTATCTCTATGTTGGCTGCATCCATTTGATATTTAGTGCTAAATGCACAAAAAGCTTTAGCGAGAGTTCCACAACAACATACTGATGTCATCCTCATCACTGTCGTCGTCGTCGTCGTCGTCGTCCTCCTCCTCTTCCATTTTGGGCTGCTTCTTGACCGCCATGTAGACCATCTTGTCACGGCCAACTCCGAGTCTTCCGGATGAGGCAGCTTCAAGGTCAGGGTGGCCATTTTGGTAATCATCCTCAGCTATTACCTCTGTTCCGCCTGGAAAAAGAGGGTGGGGTTAACTCATCGTACTCACATGCGACAATCCACATAATACTCGATTGGCGACTTGCCCAAATCATCATCTGCCTCGGCTTTGAAAATGTAGACTTTGATGACTTCGGCAGCAGTGTCTTCCTTGCATTCCTTGTCTTCCATCACCTCAGTGCTAATTTCCAGGGGGGTGTCTCCTATGTCCAGCTTTTCTCCCACCTCGTCCACTAAACAGCAAAAAGATTCAACCTACAAAAAAAAAAAACTTGACAACGAAAAAACACTGATGGAAGACTATCTTACGGGAGATCATGAGGTAATCTTCGGAGCTGCTTCTCCCGTCATCGTCCTCATCCATCTGCAGAGGGTCACCCTCAGATGGAAGTTGCCGGTGGATGATGGTCTCCGCATTGGCCTCTGTCACCATCAAGCCCTCTGCTACAAGTTGGTGGTCTAGAGTGTTATCCTGGTGGTCCGAAAGAAGCTCTGCTACAAACACCTGATCCGACATGTCATCGTGGTGATTGGCATCCTGGATGAGGTCCGAGGTTAGCACGTGGTGGTGCTCCAAAGTCTCCTCTATTGCGACCTCTGTCCCCAGGATGTTGTCCGGCATGATCACACTATGTTCCGAGTGCACCATGTCCTCGCTGCCTATTTCGTGGCCGTCCACGTCCTGGGACTGCAGGCTTTCCATGTCCACCTCCAGACCCTCCACAACTTCTGCTTCTAAGCCCTCCACTTCTACTTCCTCCTCAAGGCCCTCAACAACATGAGCTTCCAGGTCCTCTACATCGACTTCGGTTTCCAGTCCCTCGACCACATGCGCCTCTAGACCCTCCACCTCGACTTCCCCTTCCAGACCTTCCACAACCTGAGCCTCCAGCTCGACCACTTGCGTCTGTAACCCTTCCACCACCTCCGCCTCCAGACCCTCCACATCTGCGTGTAAACTTTCGACAACTTCGGTTTCCAGGCCTTCCACGACCTGAGTTTCAAGGCCCTCCACCTCCAGCCCGTGCTCCAGGAGGATGCCCTCGTCCGTCATCACGTCAGAAAGAAGCATGCCCTCGGGCACGGACACCACAATGTGATCCCCGTCAATGTGTGCCAAGCCACCCATCCCGGTAACTGTTAAAATGAGAGATATTACTTGGAGGACAGGTCACACTTATGACAGAGGAAATACACAGTAGCACCTCAACTCTTGAACGCCTTAAAACCCATTAAATGTAGAGCTTGGCTAAAATTTGAGGAGTGCTACCGGGCTAATAAAACGCTGAGGAAAAGCATGGGTTTCATTCCCCTTTAATTATAACAATTTCCGCTCCACAATGACGTGCTACATTTATTTAAAAAAAAAAAATGCATGTTACCACCCACCAAAGTCTTGCATGATCATAGCGTGGGGCATCTTGAGCTCCTGTGTGTGTAACTCCAACACACCGCCTCCGTGATCCATGTTTACCCCGGGGGAAAAAACACCCTGAAAACTATAAGACATGATTATGAGCAGCGTAAAAGTGTGTGAATAATTAGTAACAATGTTGTGTACAATAAATGTAAACAAAATAAATCAATAAAATAAATACCTTCACATTTGATGCGCAGAACCTTAAAATAAAAACAGCATGTTAGATGTGCATCTTCCCGCCAATGCAATTGATCCCTCTGGCAAAACAAAGCCCAGCCATTAAAAGCCACAAATACAGTGCAATCAATATTAATAATATTGTATTTTCCAATTCTATATCCCTGGGAGACCATGTATGCTGTAGATGTAATTAATTATTGTGCAGGAAGCACGAAGTAGTGCACTAGGGAAGTGAGACTGTGTGGTTGACTGGCTCCGTCCTCTGTCAACCAATAGTACTACAGGCGCCTTGAACCTGGGTGCATTTAACTGTACACCTGGAGCTAGTTCAGCCTGATGGCGAGGTCTCAATTGAGAAAAGCGAGCTGCCCCTTAGGTGGGCAGGACAAGCCCGCTAGTCCTGCCACTATAGTGTGGGAGTCATCCTGCATGTTATGAGTGGGAGGAAATGTACTGTCGTCACATCATTGCTCAATACAAAAGTACGCTTTGTCTCAAGTGCGTTTAATGTGCATATTTGCAGTTCATGATTGCAACAGTGGAGCCATAGTTGCACTCTGGTCTGTGCCAGGAGACCGTCCACTTAAAGTACTGCAGATGTTGTGCAATGTTTTCATGAAAGCTGGCTACCGCTTGCTTCCCACCCAGCGGAGCTAACTAGCAAATGAGCTACAAGCCTACAACTGATCCGCCCGGCGCCATTTTGTTTTAGCTCCGAGGCTAATCGTCTACGGTCGTTAGCGGCTTTAAAAGACGCACATTCCCACTTAACGCGTTCGCAGCGGTACATGGATAACAGCGTCGCCGGGGAAGGCGACGGACTAACGTGTCATAACGTTTCAGTCGCAGGTGCGCTCGAACCAAAGCGCCCACGACCGACCGCCTGGCTAGCTAGCCTGCTAAGCTAAGTGGCGCCGCCTGTGCCGCATTATGTCCGTGTTGTTTTTCCACAAGGCTCAAAGAGGCCCGCTACGGCCGACTGGGCCCTTGCGAATTAAACCTCGTTCCATTCGGATTGGTCCAAAGCAAATTTACCTGATAACGTCGTCTTCGGACTCTTTTGGTGTTTCTCCCCCTCCTCCGTTTTGTCTATTATTGTTTTTGGTTTATTTTTGACGGTAAGCTAAGTGCGGCCTGCAGTTTTGGATCCCCGGGCACTCTTTGCTAGGCCTCGGCCAATCAGCTTGCTTCCTGACAAGCAGAGGGAGGGCGGGGGGCAGACAATGCGTGGCCTCGTTTACCGCTGATCCCTTACTATTTGCGTCATGCATAAGAGAGCAGTTACACTAACAGTCATTCTAATAATGGAGACACATTATGCGCACTTTATGTGCGAACGAAACGTGTGTAATACCACGAAAACATTTCCGAATTCTCTACTCCGACTTTTAGTTTAGACAGACGAGGCCTGTAGGCCATTTTGTGACGATGGGTGTGGTAGTTTTTTTTTTTTTTGGGTCACCCAACCAGGAAAAACAACATCCTGCTACTGCAGCTCCTCTTTAAATTGCAAATTGGTTAGCATGTGTTGAAAATAAACAAAGTAGTACAAAGTCATTAGGATTTAGACCAAGCTTTATTATACATTTTTAATTCTCATTTCTTTTCTCAAGTACTCTACAAGAGAGTGAAAGCTGTCCTAAGGCAGGAGGCCTGTATTGCATAAACAATTTTTATATCAGTAGATTTCAAAACACTGAAGCATCCCGGTCCGCCAATGGATACGCAATAATGCATCAAAGTAATGGTATCTTTGATGACAGGAGATAGAGATTTAGAAAAGTTGTTGCAGCTCAAATGCACCTTGGCACAAATCACACACATACGTATATATATATATATATTTGTCAATTTTAAACTTCAATGAGGGCAGTGTGATAACGCTGGAGTTTGCAATGTAAACAAAAATCTGATGATAATTTCAATGTGAACATTACAATGTCAGCATTCAGAAATTCTCAAGATTGTGCGACACACAGCAGACAGAATTTTCATAACAGTTACATACCAATGCGAAATGGAAACAAAACAATATCAAGCATGCGTTACTTAGTGCCTACATCTAGTAGGAATTCACACAGAAAATGGAAAAACTTCCTTGAAATCTTCATATCAATAACATCAAAAAGCAATTACAATGAATGAATATTACAGCAGTTTCTCACAATTACCATAGAAAAATAAGTAAAATTGACCTAAACAAATCATCGGGAAGCTGGAGATTGTCCATACAACATTTGTTGGAGTGTGTGCCTTCTTGTTTTCCAACGCATCCATGCTGGGTATTGTTGACAATGCTTCATGCAAGATAAAGAGATGAGTCTTGACTAAATCCAGTCCACACTTGCTTTTTACGCAAGATGTCGCTGAGGAAAGCTTAAGCAAAGATTGCAGCAGTGAACGCCTTTGTCGGGCGTCAGACTTCAGTAGCAGCCATCTTTCCAGGATTCATCGGAGATTTTAGCCATGCCCAACGACCTGTTGATAAAATCCAAAGTCTTTATTGCCTTTGTTCACAGGTAGTAATTGGAGGGTCATCAAACGGCAACTGTCAAAAGGTACAACAATGTGATGACATCATAAGCAGGAAAATGATCTTTGCAATTCTGTGTAAGCATTCTGGAACTGGCACCTCAGATGATGACCAGAAACGGCAAAGTGGCCAGTATGATGACTAAAGAACAAGATCGGCAATGACTATAAAATGCCACTAGGTGGCAATGTTGCTCAAACACATTCCTGTTTTTATTACATGTCTGTCAGCTGTCTTAATAGGATGTGGTTTTACTTTATTTGACTTTTACTTTATCATATAGTAGTTAGATTTCTTTGTACTCATACTATATAACCGTTGAGAATGGTAAAATGTCACTTAAAAATTTAAATACTGTATTTTCTAGCATTTACCTCCTGGCCGGCTGTGACAGTTTACTTCTGGTGGCTACGGATTGTCCTCGGCCCACCGCGGTCCGCCCGGCGCCAGTGGAGGCTCTGCCTGGTATGTAGGGTCCGCCGTTAGCAGAGCCGGCGGGCTGGACCCGGCGAGCCCCCGCAGCAGGAGGTGCTTGGATAACAGGCAGCCCCCTGGAAGGCTGGCGAGATGCCATCGAGCCCACGGGGGCGACGGCTTTCACTGGAGCCCGCAAAGAAAGAGGAGACTGGCCGTTGCTGCGCAGTCGACTACCTGCCATACCTTTAGTAAACAAGAGACAGTGTTTGTCAGTGGTGTGTTTATGGCACCTCGTGGAAGTGGAAATTCGGGAGAGAGAAAAAAAATTGTGGCACAGAAGAGTTTTTACATGGGGAGTTTTTACATGGGGATAAGCAGGGAAGTGAGATTGTCAGATACGGGATGTGACTAGAGCTGTGGCAAAGTTCACCAGATAAGGCTTCTTTTTTTTTTTTCTTTTTTTTTTTTAAACACACCATGGATTGAGTTTGTACTTTGAGATTGGTGGTTGATGTACAGATAACTGTTTGTAGTGTTTTGTTTTTCTGAATTTATTCCATGCAGGGCTCGATAATTCAAAAATTGGTCTCAATTTAATCCAGTTTTAGAAAAGTAGATGCAAAATAATAAATTGGCATTTTTAATGTTGTTTATAGTTTAATTTGAACTCATTCACTGCCATTGACGGCTATAGACGTCAAAAATTCATTTGAACTATTTCTATTCGTATCACTTTTTTCCCCCCACTTTTGTTAACAAGATTATGAAAACCAAGATTTTTTTTTATTGTACATTTAGAACAGATATAAAATTTGTGATTAATCGTGAGTTAACTATTGAAGTCATGCGATTAATTACGATGTAAAAATTTAAATCGCCTGACACCCCTAGTTTTAATCTTATGTTTTAGTCTAAACACGACATTTGCATAATATGAATAAAGCAGCAAAATCTATCCATTTTTAAAAAAAATCCATCTCAGGCGGCGGCCATTTTGCCACTTGATCGACAGAAAATGACATCACAGTTGCACAGGGCTCAGGTTACGACCAATCACGGCTCACTTGTTTTCTGAGCCTGATCTATTAAATGAACTCAAATTTTAATGTTGTTGTTTTTGTTCATGTTAATGATGTCTCACAATGATTTAACAAGGTTGCAAAGAGATAAATATCAATACTTGTATGTAACACTTGAAATAATCACTTTTACAACATTCCTCGGAAATCAACTTTGGGGGCCACCTGGTGCCCGTGCATACCAAATTGATGACACCTGCTTTGGGCAAAATGAGGGAAATGTGTTATCTAAACTACATATATTACTTTTGCTTTCACAGCTCACAGATAACACGCTTGTAGCTTATCTTCTTTTTTTCTTCCTGATAACAACACACGCACACACAAGGATGGGAGTCCTAATTCCAACAACTGAAACATAGTCATAAACGGCAGCCGGTTGGTGGAATGGAAAGACAAATGCTGACGGACAGATTACACAACAGGTAGGCGTGATTCTATTAGAGGGGGGGGGGGGGGGGTCCAGGGAAAAGACGGTAGGGTTACCTGAGGAGGAGGAGGAGGATGAGGAGGGAGTCAAGTGGGACATGCGGTTGCCAGAGCTCTGGAGGTTAGCCTCCATGCTGCGGCTGTTTCTGACTGCCTCCAGGGAACGTAGGCTGGTGCGGGGGGCCAAATTAGGCATGCTGTGCCTCAACTCTTCTGGTAGACAACACACGAGAGTTGGACGTCATCGCCTTGATTGAAATAACGCTTTGACCAGCTGTCCAAATATAAATCTGTAAAAACTCACATACCCTCACTCTTGGCGAATTTCAGAAGCTCCGCACTGGGGCCCTGGAGAGAACGTCTGGGGGTTCTTGCGCGAGGGGCCCCGAGTCTGCTGCCGTGTTCTGGACCGTGGTTGGAGGTGGACGGCGACAGACATCGAGGCGAGCCCAACGGCGAGGGGGTGTAGCGGTGGCGTTGTTGCGACACGGGGCTGAATTCGTCCTCTTCGTCTTCCAGGCTGTAGTTGTCAAATTCCTGGTCGCTGTAGGTGC
Organism: Vanacampus margaritifer; assembly: GCF_051991255.1. Taxonomy (NCBI): domain Eukaryota; kingdom Metazoa; phylum Chordata; class Actinopteri; order Syngnathiformes; family Syngnathidae; genus Vanacampus; species Vanacampus margaritifer. Next base: position 22,910,368 of record NC_135441.1, on the reverse strand, counting down.
CGCCCCGGCGGAGCGATTGCAGGGACGTTGTAGAGCTGCGACGTGATGCAGATGTGGAACTGGAAGCGTAATCCTGCCTCAGACCTGGTATTTAAAAAATAGGCACGTTAAATTCATGAATCCACGCAGAGTCATGATAACGTGATGATCTGAAATCCAATGAAGGACAGGAAGTTAGTAACTCATTCACTGCCAATGACGGCTAGACGTCAAAAATTCATTTGAACTATTTCTATTAGTCTAACTTTTCCCCCCACTTTTGTTAACAAGAGTATGAAAACCTAGATTTATTTTTTTTTTTTTTTAGAAATACAGATATAAAATGTGTGATTAATTAAAAATTGTAATCGCCTGACGCGACTTAAAGATTATGAAAAATTCAGGGCGTCAGGCGATAATTTTTTTTATTGTAATTAATCGCATGACTTCACTAGTTAACTCACAATTAATCACACATTTTATATCTGTTCTAAATGTACAATAAAAAAATATAGGTTTTCTTACTTTTCATACAAAAAATGTTAAACTAATAGAAATAGTTCAAATGAATTTTTGACGTCTATAACCGTCAATGGCAGTGAATGAGTTAAGCTTACGAAGAGACAGCTCTACTCATGGACGATTGCCGAAGCATCGTATGCAAGTAAGGTTGGGTGATATGGCCCCAAAAATAAAATCTTGATTTTTTCCCTCTTCAGTCATTCAGGACGATTATGATTTTAATCGATTTGATTGTAATAAACTCAACAAAAGGTTTCATTTATTCAAAAATAATTCCTGTGCAAAATGTTCAGACAACAATAATGTATACTGATTCTAAATAATTTTAACATAAACCTCGATTTCACTATTTAGCTAATTTTCAACGTTTTTTTGTTTTTTTTAAATGATGATTAATCAAATTAATTCGATTTATTGCCCAGCCCTATCTGTGACTTTTAAACACTATTAGATGTGATGTATGCATAATGATGTCAGTAAGTGTTTGTTTACCTTAAATGGGAAATCGCTAGTGTGCTAATTGTGGGAATGCGTTCAGCATTAAGTTTTTACTCCATTCTATATTCCTAATTCAAATTCAACGCAAGCTTTCAGTATATACTCACGTATTTACTACGATTATATACAATGTCACAGATTCTTCTACGACAGCAATGGCACAGTGGTTTGAGCGATTGCCTGCCACACCGAAAAACCTGGGTTCAAACCCCGCTTGGACAACTCTTCAGCTAGTGCAGTCGGAGCTTTGACCGGTAAACAGGAGGCGATGGTTCGAATCCCACCTTAGACAGATTGCAGTTCAGGTGTTACTTCAACTGCAATTAATACTTTGCAATTTTCACACAATTTATCTTTCAATTTACTTCATAAGCATTTGGCTTAGTTATTAGCATTCAGCTTAGTTATTAGCATTCGGCTTAGCTATTAGCATTCCCCTTAGCTATTAGCATTCAGCTTAGCTATTAGCATTCCGCTTAGCTATTAGCATTCCGCTTAGCTATTAGCATTCCGCTTGCAGCATTCCCACACAATTTCTGCAGAAATTGCACTTTGTCTAGTTCTAATCGTGATTGCTAACCGTTTAGCTTAGGCTAATTGTGTTGTGTTTAATAAAGCGTATGTACGTAAGATTAAAAAAAAAAAAAAAGAGTGGTTATATCCACCTAATTCAATTCACGTTCAACTTTAGTGGATTAAATGAAAACAAAACCAAAATTTTTTTATTGTATTTTTCAAATCTATAATCTTCATCTAGTTCTGATGTGGCAATTTTGTGGCTTTTGTACTTTCGGGACCAACTCAAGCCTCTACTTACTCTCTTCTTGTAGACGAGCCATGATCTGGACATCAGTAAGATCTTGCAGCTTGTAACCCATTGAGATGGAGTCGTCCGAAGTACTCAGCTCGCTGTCTATGGAAGACTGAGAGCTGAGGGCTGACGGCACACCCGAGACACCTGTCAGGTGGGATGACGTATTCAAAAAGAAAACATTCTGGATTTAGTCATGGAATGATACTTAAGTCATTATACAGTCCCCTAAGATTATATAAATTTGGTCGGGAAAAATGCCTCAGAAGTTGACATGAAAAATAAAGAGGCTGCATGTTTGTGGGTTGTTTTATTTTTCAACCCCACAAAATCCCTTATGTACACTTTAAAACTGATTTGACAAATACGACAAACCAGGAACAAATGGCCCGATCACAACTTCTGGGATTGTATTGGATCACCACACCACGTGCCATGCAAAAACGGTTACTTACAGGCTTTGACAACAACATTAGCAACGTGAGAAAATGTCAGGAAAATCAGGAGAGCAAATGGAACACCCATCAAGTCAAGTCGTGATACAGTGATGTAAACACTTTTTAAATAGCGGTGCATTTACACACCAAAGTATAAATCACACACACTTGAAACCATTACAAACTGAATTCCAAAGTTTTATGGTTTGAATTAAAAGACAGATCATCATAGCGACAGAAATGTACACTTAAAATTCTAGAGCATTTTGCCAACCACAATTATTCCTGTTAACTCATTCACTCCCACCTATTTTCACTGAAGCAACCCCCTTCGCTCCCGGCTGTTCTACTGGATTTTATTCGATTTTTCAAGGCCCACAGAATATTGTGTTCTATTGTTATAAAAACATGGAACCTACCAAATGAAAGATTAGAGTCTCTTCTTTCATCAGGAAAAAAAAAGTACATTTCTGTTTCCGTAATGTGCAGCAATTAGCATTAGAATGAGAAATAAGTTTCATCATTATTCATAAATCTGTTTAAAACACTGGGGGAAAAGAGCCTTTTTGCAACATGGCCCTGGTTGATCTCTTATACGCTGCTGCCACCTGCTGGCCGTTTTTTTGTTGTTGTAATAACTACCATTGCTTTAAGCGACCGCTTCAGGTTAGAAGCTGCATCAAAGCCTTCTGTATGCTTTAGCATAAAACAAATAAATAAATAAAAAACGTTTTTGGGACTATGCAAATATTTAAAATAGAAATTTTTTTATACGTTTTTGGGAGCAAATGAGTTAAGTGTGTGAGTGAATATGGTTCTTATATTTGCTTTTTTCTAGGTTGTGGCTGCGTTGGCAGCTGTTTATTTATTTGAACTGTTCCGCTTCCTGTTTTTGTTCCCCTTGCTGACAGACCGGTTTGAGTATTCTCACCCAGTTTGTGTTGTACGTTGTGCATTTTAATCTCGTTTACTCTAACTATTGTAGTGCTGTCACTATCTAATAGTTTTAGAATCAGTTAATCTATCGATTAATCAGATTCAATTCAAATTTGCATTAAAGTGTATTACAAAAACTTTTTTTCCCCTTGACTACTGTTTAATAACCAGTGATTGGTGGTTAGTTTGTACTTCGTGTTTGTATAGTGATTAAAAAAAAAGGGGGATTGATGTTGTACTATGTTTCCGGTTCAGTCATTATTTTACAAAGTAAAAACAGATGTTTGCATCTTTCATGAAGGACTATATAAATCCGTGAACAATTATTGTTGTTATAATTAAATAATATGATTTGGACAATTTCCAACAAAAAAAAAATGGCACCAAACGATTATTAAATTATTAAAATAATTGTCGATTAATTTGAGAATCGATTACTTGTCGATTCATTTTGACAGCTCGAAACCCGTCTTGCATTAAGTTTACTTAGGAAAAAGAACTATAGCCATCAATGGCCTGTGCATTGTGACATTGAAAATAAAGCAATCATTTCAAGTGTATGCGATTTACATCTGACCCAGTAAAACGTGCAAAAAGCCCTCAAGTGGACCAATTGTTGACACATTAGTGCACACATAACAAGTGACCCACTTTCCAGCAAAAAAAACAAAAAAAAACAGACATCAGTCCGGCTGGTAGTGTTTTACAGATCATGAGGAGCACAGCGTGTTAATGTCATGCCATACCTGAGCTGCCACAGGTTAGTAGAGATTTGTTAGTTGATTTGTGGTACCCGGGAGAAATCAGGCCTGAGCCTGCCGAGCCTGCCTCTGCCGACGGGCTGCTGTACATGTTCCTCCAGCGGGAAGCTGCGGGACAGATAGGATGACATATTGGTGGAGGACAGAAAGGTGGGACAAGCGTAATGGATAACTCGAGGCTATTGAGGAAATAACAAAAGATCCAAAAGGAAAAAACGGTGTACATTTCTACAATGATGCCGTTTCTAACATTATTATGTTTATTTTAGGAGTGGGGGAGGGGCTTATAAGGAGTAAAACGAGTTTAGACAACGCGGCAAAAATTGCAGTCTCCGCACAGGAAATGCTTTAACAACATATGGTAAACCTCCACACTTGAATTCATCTTAAAGACCGTTTACAGTTTCCACCCATTTTTTTCTGACCAAAGAATGAGACGTCTGTTTAGTAGTCATAATTTTTTTTTTTTTAAACAAGCGAACAAAACAGAGCAACTATAACAATTTTCACTTTTACTCTCACTTTGTGAAACACAGTAAAACAAAATATAGTGAACATGCACCATCGTCAATGAGAATTGCTGCTCACACTTAAATAGTAACTATGGTTTGCCAAAACATGCAGATTCACTCCTATTCCTGCCATTAAAGAAGGAAAGTTGGCCCCAAGTGAGTGACTCAACCCTTTTGGCGTCATTTTGCTCTGCGATGAATAGCCTTTTTTGTCTGGGTTCAGCAAAAGGGCGGAAAGTAGAAGCGGCACAAAGCTAAAATAATGAAAGGACACACCCTACTTATATCTGACAAATGTGCAAAGCAGCAGAGATAAGCAGGACTAACAATGTTCGCATAAGTAGGACCATTTTCTCAAATATAATCCTTAGCAACAAAATGTGGTAAGAACCACATGTTGCAAATATTAAAACAAGTTGGATCATGAATATCTGCTATTTGTAGTCCTTTATGTTTAATGTTCCAATAACATTCTGATAATGACTTATAGCACACGATTAACAGTTGTCAATGCAAATATGTCAAAATGAACCATTTCAGTTGTCTGGTGATGAGAAGTTTCATGGCAGAAAAACTACTCATTTGGAGTTTTTCAATTTTAAATGTTTTACTGTCAAAAACGTCAATTGACGTTAAGGACACGCCCACTTTATACCGCCAACTATGTTTTTTTTTGGGCAATGCAACGTCTTGCGCAGAGCTGCTTTTTCAATGGGGTGGGAACATCCCAAAACACACACTAACTATGGCCAGCAGATGGCAGCATTGTATCTCTTTTCAATGGGCTCCCCCTGTATCAAATTACATGAAAACATGGCGGATCTTAGGAAATAGTCACATTAAATCTAATTCACGGAACGTCACTAAACGATAAATATTAGTGTCAAAGTCACTGTTGTGCAGGAAATGTATCTTTTCACAAAAAGCTTGTTTTCTCCTTATTTTTTATAGATGTCACTCAAATGACCTATTTTTAAATGGTGATTACTAAAGAACGAAATAAGGTAGAAACATACTTTTTTTTCTAGTGAAAAAATGGAATCCAATAATCTCATATGGTATACACTATGTTTATGTAATCATAGCACACAATATTCTGTTTGCCTTGAAAGATGAGTGAAAATGCTCGAAATCGGCTGACACTGTCTGGGTTGTTGTTTGGATAACGTTTGGCAGTAAAAGAGTTCAAATGGGTCATTTTGACCCGGGCTATATTCAATGTTACAAAAGCATTCCGATAAACAACAGTAACCATTTTAATTGAAAATATGTCAACGTAAATAGCATCATAACAAAACAAACAAAAAAACGAATATTTGTACTTTTTCACCCATAAAATGGGTCACTTTGACCCAGAATGGTTAATATTCCAAAAAATCCCCCCAAAAATTGCCTACAGCTAATCATCTACCGTTTTCGATGAGCATATGTCCAAATCAACAATTTCTTTCCTACCTACGGTAGTCTGTTGATGTGAAGTTTGACAGCAAAAATGAAACTATATTTGTTGGGTCAGTTTGACCCGGAATATGCAAAATTTTTCAAAAGAATCCTGAGAAACAATGTTATAGCTCATTATTAACTCTTTGTTGAAAATATTTCGAAATAAACCATTTCTGCTGCCGCCAAGTTTCACAGCGTGTTGTTCGTTGTCATTTTGACCCACAACATAACAAGAGGGTTCAAATAATGCAAGAAGAATGTGCAGTTATAATATTAATATTTGATGCTCATCTATCAAAGTTTCAAGCCAAATTCACACAACAATATCAATATTTTTCACCCTTTTTTTAAAAAAAAAAATATTGTAAATGAAAGACATACTCTGGTCCAAACGGTTGATTAGGGTCCGACATGCCTTCTCCGTCTCTGGGCTGCGGTGGTCCAAAACCTGCCGACACCACTTCAAGGGAGATTCAGGGCCTGCGTCTGATACTTGTTTTTTAGGGGACACATACAACCTGCCGACAACAAAGAAAATCCATTGCTAGTAGAGCATGTGCTACTTGGGGACAAAAAATTATGTGAGTTGGATTCTCGCCGTTTGAGGAAAATGTCAGGGAGCAGAAATGTTCAGGAAAATCTGGACAATATTTGAATGACACTAGATAACAAATGAGTCCTGGGTATTGATTAAAAAAAAAAAAAAAAGTCCCTCAAAGGGAAGCCATGTTTCAATGCTGTCACAAGAGCAGCAGTTTTTTTTTTTTTTCCCACACGGACGGCAAACAGCCAGAAGCTTTCAAGTGACGGTCACATGGGCCGATCCTTTGAGGTGTGTGCACAAAAGACGCGGACCAACTGGTTCAGAAGCGGAATCGACCACAAATCATCTTCCCGTTGGACAAACACAAAAGGCAAAAAAAAAAATTCCCAGCGGAACGAGCAACAACACAAGGGGAAATATTCAGGTCGCCCGTCCCGCTGCTTCTCTCTGCGGTGGTCGGTTTCTGCACTCGGGAGACCCGTTTGCTTGCATTTGATTCCGAACATGTAGTCACTCACAAGCCCTCTGGCTAGAACAAGTCCAGCTCTGGTTTTAGTTGCAGTTTTCAACTTTTCAGCGGTGCAAAATCACATTACGTCTCAACTGAGTGACAGCTCTAATATGCAAGTATGAGATCATGTTTACTTTTGATTGACGCCATCAGAGAGGTCGTACTTTAACAACAGAATGAGTCGAGTTGTGGTTTACAGTGGTGTTAGAATAGCAACATGGCAAGCGTTCCCAAAAATGATAGTATGTCAAAATTCTGAATCTGCTCAGAATGGCCACTTCCACCAGAGTACAAATCACCAAGAATAAAAAAAAAAAATGGAAAATGTAAATAATGTGTTGCCATTTGATAAAGGTCCTATTTCAACAAACTCTTCCTATAAAAAGTATCCCATCGTCCTCAAACCGTGGATGTTTCATCTAAATACATTTTAAAGTCATTGAAAACCTTTCTTCCCGTTACATGCGGTTGCCGTGGCGATGCGCTGTTTGTAAAGACAATCGTTGCCGTTTTTGAGGGTCAAACCCCAACGTGGACATAGTTGCGAGTAAGGACAGACCGAGCGCCGCTGTTGTACATTTTGACGAATATCGATTTCTACCTTTTTTCAAATTCTGATGGCCGATAAAAGGTAACGCTAAAACCATTGTAATCTCAGGGAACGTCATCCATCCATTTTCTTTACCGCTTGTCCTCACAAGGGTCGCGGGGGTTGCTGGAGCCTATCCCAGCTGGCTTCGGGCAGTAGGCGGGGCACACCCTGAACTGGTTGCCAGTCAATTACAGGGCACACAGAAACGAACAACCACACTCACAATCACACCTAGGGACAATTTTGGAGTGTTCAATTAACCTGCCATGCATGTCTTTGGAATGTGGGAGGAAACCGGAGTACCCGGAGAAAACCCACGCAAGCACGGGGAGAACATGCAAACTCCACCCAGGAAGGCCGAAGCCCGGACTCGATCTCACGTCCTCTCCACTGGGAGGCGGACGTGCTAACCAGTCAGCCACCGTGCCGCCTCTCAGGGAACGATTTATTTAAATTGTATTTAATTCTTATTGTGCACAGTCAACTGTGCCCCCGCATTCCCTCGAGCTTGGACAGCCTCATTTCGCGCCAGTGTGCCTGTCCCAGTTGCAGTCCCGGTCACAGTTGGGGCCACGCGTCACATGCTGCGCAATCCCACCCAAAGCAGTTTATCCAGGCGGCAGCAGCCAGGCCAGGCCAGATCAGATTATGTTCCTACCAGGATTACTGGGTATTTTGGCTATGATGCACCTCGAAAGCACATATGGTACGGCTAATGATGAAATAAGTCGGAAATGGGCTGGCTGGATGGCTTTTAAGATGATAAATTGGCTAGTTTTTTATTTTTGTTTTCTATTGGTGCTTTAGGAAATTAGCAATTCAATTCCAGATGTTTTAGCTACTGGTTTATATTTATAGCTCGCATCCAATTTTGTCTTAGTTACAAAATATGGTCCTTTGCCTACAAAAAAGCAACATTGAAAAAAGGAAAATCTATTTTCGTTCCTGTAACTAAAAAATAAAAAAACTCCATCAAAACCTGTCCGACAGGTACAAAGTCAGTGAGCACTAACAGCCTCATGTCTACTCAACTTTCTGTCGTTTCGGAAATCTCTCCCACCAGCTGGCTACATTTTCTTTGCTGATAAATGTCAAAGATGGCTTTTGTGTTACTCATCCTTTATATGAAAAAAAAAGTTTATGTCTCAGAATTATGTAAAGTTCTAAATTAGACATAAAAGTCACTTGCCCTATGGGAAGAAACTCAGTTGCGAGGGTCCAACTAAAAATGCATGTGACTCATTTTACTGCAGAGAGTTAAATGATGAGATGTGACATTAATGCAGGGTACCAGCATTAACGCTAATGGGCTGTGTGGTGTCGTAGAGAAAACATACCAACTGTCTTCATCTTCGACTTGGGCACACTCCTCTTCCAGATCGAGAACGTCCACCTCATCTAGCGCCGATTGCTCCATCCCTGAATCGCTTTCTGCTAAAGTCTCAGACTCATAACTCTCTTGCGAGGGGCTGTCCGGCGTCTGGCATTGGCCCTGTCTCGGACCACCGCTACAGGTCAACGTGAGGAAGCCGCCGCACGGACCCACGTCCTCTGCTGCGTTTTCATCCTCTTCGCCCTCCAGTCTGTCGCCACCTGGAAGTGGGGACATGTCGTCGCTGCTGCCGAAGCTTTCCAACGGGGGTGACAGCTCCAAGTCTCTGCTTTCCAGGCTCCCCGTTGCACAACTTAACCTGTCATTGCTGTCGACGGGCAATGTGAGGTTGCTATCGCTGCTGGCTCCTCGGTTGATGATGTTTTTGCTTCCCCTGTTGCGCAGAGTCTCATTCTGGATCTCGAGTCTCTGAACAAGTTCCTGCAACTTCCGGACCTCCTCCAGCTCCACCCCCGCTAGGTCTTGCGTTCCCTCAATTTCCCCCTCGCACCCGAGCTTGGAGTCTTCCATGAGTCCAGGGGGACTACCATTGTCAGGCTGGGGGTCCGGGCTGGCGCTTTCTGGAACCACCATCCTCTTCTGTTGAGAGTTGCACTCACATAAGCATGACTATTAAGTTATGTCTGATTATTTTTTTTAAAGCAGAAGAACCGCTTTGACTCCTCTCGTCTGTTTCACAGAAAACAAATAAATCAGAATATAAATGGGTGACGAACAATCGCTAAAAGAGTCATGAATACTAGCAAATATCAACGAATCTACGTTCATATTCACCAACACGTTTACACCACTATATACTCGTTCACAAATTTGCAACACAACGCACAACATTACACGTAAAAACAACTAACATTACTGTATAGTGTTGTATCGAAAAAAACTAAATAACATCTAGCTCGTGAACCCGCAGGCACTCAGGTTGATGTTAGCGAGGCTAGCATATGCTAAGAGCAAAACAAATGTACCGGTGAGTGTTGCGTGTTGTCCTCGCGAGCCGTGACGACTCAAACAACTCCCCGGAACACCGACGACCGCATGAATAAGCCAGTGAATCTCAAGCCGCTGAATATCTTCGTGAATGGCCGCGTAAAAGCCTCGCTTGCTCTCACTTCGTGTCCATGTTGTCGTAATGCCAGCGAGAGTTCACTGGTCGCAGTCATTTCGCACGTCGCTAACTAGCTTGTTGATGGACTTTAGTTAGCATTCAGAAGCGATACCCGCAGAGCCCCTCCCCCCCGAGGGTTATTTCTCTGATATCGGGCGCCCTCTATTGGAGAGACGCAAAAATGGTGAAAAGACAGTTATTTTGTTTTACGGCCGCTAAGTGTCGCTGTTTACCACAGCTTTTGCAGTGGTAGTTGACTTGCCAGTTTGTTCGGTGACGTTTTCAGAAAGAAAAACAGCACTGTGTTGTCCATCCATCCATCCATTTTCTTAACCACTTATTCCTCACTAGGGTCACATAACATAAAAAAAAAAAAGGTGCTGGAGCCTATCCCAGCTGGCTTCAGGCAGTAGGCGGGGTACACCCTGAACTGGTTGCCAGCCAATCGCAGGGCACACAGAGACAAACAACCATACTCACAATAACAATTAAGGACAATTTGGAGTGGTCAATTAACCTGCCATGCATGTTTTTGGAATGTGGGAGGAAACCGGAGTACCCGGAGAAAACGCACTGTGTTGTAATAAAACATAATAGAATACAATTTTAATTGATTAATTACTGTTCATTGGTACAAGCTGAGTCACAACAACTACTTGTAAAGTGTTCCAGGAGGCGTGTCAGAAAAGTTCAACAACCTGTGTCGTAAAAAATCTATTTTAGGACACTAATGCAACACAACGTAACGTAGCATCCATCAATCCATTTTCCAACCGCTTATTCCTAACAAGGGTCACATAACATAAAAAAAAAAAGGCTTCAGTTTACCATGGAAAACATCTTTATGGAAGCATATTTGCATTCACTTGAAAAATATAAACCTGTTTTGTGACTATTTTTAGGGGGCTTTGTTTTGTTTGTTTCTTGTTTTTTGAACATTTTTTTGTATACTTTTCTTGTTTGTTGTGTTCTCTAAAAAAAACTGCATTCAATTAAAAATCTGGAAAAAACATTTCCGAAAAAAAGGGGCGGAAAAATCTGAAAAACAGCATTAAAAAAAAACAGAAGGAAATTAATCAGAAAAAGTGGGGGGAAAACTAGGTAAATAATATTCAGAAAAACATAAAAATAATAATTAAAAAACACGGAACAAATTTAATAATGCACACCTGGAAGAATATACTGGGATTGTCTCTTGTTACCGCCATCTTGATGGCGTCCATGCCTTCCACATGTCCCCCTCGGACCCTCTTCAGCTTTGGTAGAAGATAAAAAAAAATGGAGCCGGGTCAAATGAGTAGGGAGTTTTTGCCAGCACGGCGATGTTATTTTCGGCCAGGAACTGTCAGATGCTCAGGGCATTGTGAGCAGGCACGTTGTCATGGTATGAGGCATGCAGTCACTAGTTTTTCTACCACAACTCTCACCTCTTCTTGCACAGCAACTGCCTCAGGATAGTATAGAAAATTACTTTATGAACCCATCGCTCCTATTGTATTTGTAGTAGGGAATACCTACAATTTTCCTGTTATTTCAAATAATTGGAGCAAACAATAAACAAGCAATTCATTTGTATGCAACTTGGGACATGTGCATTGGGCCACAAAAATATAAATTTGGATAAATATAGCATCAAAATAAATGGAATCATGCATGAAGTGTGCATTAACAGCAATTTTATTTTATTTATAATTTTCATTTTTCTTTAATCAATATAGTCCGAAACCAACTCAAGTCTCTATCTCTGCTTTCAAGTATAGTTGCTGCACTGTGAACATGTTTATGCAAGCCTGTTGTGCAAAAATCACAGCTGGCACTATCTTAATGGAATCTAATAAAGTCAAATGTATCAAAACATACTCAACCAGTTCATGCAATTTCCCTCACTGGCTCTTCAGCCTTTTCCAAATGTGATTGTTGATTTTGCATTTGAAAAATAACACTGATGTCATCAATGCATGACACCTCCAGGAAATCCAATCCCTCCTGTGGGCTTTTTGGCCCGGTTGAAAATTTGATAGTTGGCTTGATTGCTAAAAGACGTGAATGTGAGCGTGATTGATCCAAAGCAAACAGGGATGAGGTCGTGCAGCACAGTAGAGAAAATAGACGAGTGTTACATTGAAGTTATTCACCTTTATTGTGTAAATTGGTACTTGACAAACATTAACTATTAAAGCAGGCAACGCATAATGAATCCAATAAAGTATGCTTGTTCTCAAAAGGATAATTTCACAATGTTTTTTTTTTTTTTACTTGCATATTCTTTTTTTTTTGGGGGGGGGGGGGGGTCAAAAACTGAAGTCTCCTGTTACTACACGCATGACTTTGTGGCAAATTCATAAAAGTAGGTATGTGCTGACATTGAGCTCAATAGTTACAAAAAGCAAAAATTCACTACTATTTTCCTCAGTTTCTGAATGGCACCATTCAAGAATAAAGTATTACATCAATAGTAACGTTAATATCTTCCTTACACCCTGCAAAATGGTACTTTCTTTATGTTGTTCATTTCTAAATTACTGGTACATTGTAAAAAAAAAAGAAAAAAAAAGTAATAAACTACATGGCATGAATACAGTAATATAATATATATCAATATTTCTCTCCATGAACGCAGGGGAGAGGACGGGATCATGTGGATGAAGGGGAGAAGAAGCCATGCTTGAGTAAGGGCTGAGTCATTAACATGCTCTTTTTTTCGGCTTTTTCTTTTCCGCAGCGATGTCTGCAAAAGAAAATATCAAAAAAGGGAGACAATCAGAAACAAAGAATCCATGATAATACTGACATGAGAAAAAAAAAAAAAAAGTCATGACAATGTTAGGCTCCAAACTCATTCACTCCCAGCGATTTTCACTGAAGCAACTCCCTTTGCTTCCGGCAGTTTTACAGATTTTGCAAGGTCCACAGAATATTGTGTTCTATTGCTATAAAAACATGGAGCCTACCAAAAGAAAGAGTCTCTTCTTTCATCAGGGAAAAAAAAAAAAGAAAAAAGTTCCACAGCAATTAGCATTAGAATATAGCAGAGTTTCATCATTATTCACAAATCTGTTTAAAACAGTGGGGAAAATAGTTTTTTTGCAACATGGCCCTGGTTGATCTTATACTCTCTGCTGCCACCTGCTGGCCGTTTTTGTAATTACTACCATTGCTTCAACCATTCTCTTCAGAGGCTGCATCAAAGCCTTCTGTATGCTCTAGCATAAAAAAAAACGTATAAATATGTCTTTGGGATCATGGTAATATTTAAAATAGAACGTCTTTATATGGTTTTGGGAGCAAATGAGTCAACAGGTGTTGCACTGCTGATGACGAGTAAATGTTACCGTCTTTAGTAGGAAGTGAGTTCTTCTCATCCGTTGTAGTCTTCCGCAGCGTCTTCGGGTTAAATCTCGTCACTTGGTCGTTGACCATTCTGGTAGCTGTAAAAAGAGCAAATGGTCATCAGCAGGGCAGTTGACACTGAACCCGACTGTTAGAAAAATATAAATTTTGTGCCATTTTCTACAACATTTTGAAAAAACTACTTTCAAAGAATGCTGTCTGTAACATTATTAATGTTAAAATCCTTCTTAAACGACTTACTCGGTTTATTTATAAACTGCATTCTCAAAAAAAATAAAAAATAAAAATAAAAAATAGATGAAAGGGAGCCAAAGCCAAGCTTGAGGAAGGGTTGAGTCACTTACGGTCACTTTTGTTCATTATTCTTTCCTCGTCAATATCTAAAAAAGCAAAAATAAATACAACATGAGACAAACAGGAAACAGAATCAGCTTAAGCTAATAGCACACAAACAATTGATTTATTTTAGGACAATTACGGAAACAGGACTGGTAGGAAAAAGTAAGTGAACCCAATCAAGAGTCAGGTTTGAGCCAACCTTAAGTCCAATGAATGAGAAGAGATTGGTGGTAAATGATCTGGTCACTACAAAAAAAGGGGTGGGAATCATTTTTTGATTGACAATGATTTCTGCTTATGCAAAGAATCGTCATGATCTACTCCAGTCTGACTCTCGCTAATGCTAATTAGCGAGCTACTCACACTTTTATCACTCAAAAGAACGGCTATTCATACAAAACGCTTGAGGAATGTATACAGGGAAGCATCTTAATATTACTCACCGGCATATGCTCTTCCTACGCTGCAAAAAACAACAACTCAACTGTATCAGAACCACACTGCCCCCAAGTGGCCAAATCGTGCACAGCGCTCTCAATAAAAAAGGCACACAAATAAGGGCAAGACAGTATAAAAATAATTTAAATAAAAATCGATTTTGAATCGTACTAAATGAGAATAGATTTTTTTTTTTTGCCACACCCCTACATAACATGTAACAGTTTGGAATTGTCTGTCATCAAGAAGCATTGAATGATTTGTGGACCATGTGACCTACAAATAAGAATTGGGTCAAACAGGCGGACCTCAAAAGTGGGAATAATCCAAAACCACAGGGACAAATCAATAGCGGAATGTCTTTCGAAGAAGAAAACAAGTTCTGGAGTGGCCCGGGGAAAGTCCTGACCTCAACAAACATCCGAGGAATCCTGCTAAACTAACAGCTTCATAATACGTGGACTGGAAGAATTATTCTCTCTCACATTGTGAGTATTTATAAATGTCCCGACTGAGCGGCGTTGCCCTGCTAAGGACTTGCAAATGGGACGGAATCGTGTTGAAAAGTGACCACCCACCCTCTTTAGTCGGAAGTGTGATCTTCTCGTCCGTTTTGGTCTTCTTCAGCTTCATCTGGTTAAATCGCTCCACTTCGTCATTGACCATTCTGGCAGCTGTTCAAAAAAAAGCAAAGGATCATCTTAATGTGGAAGCTGGTGATGCGACAAACTAGTTAATCTTATAACAATAATGTATGCCTGTTCGCAAAAAGGATCACTATTTATTTTCCTTGCATATTCTTTTCGCACTTCTTAAAGTTTGTCGGTACATTGAGTCAAATTAAATGGAAAAAGCAGGCCAATATTGACATGTTAGAAAAATCATGCTTGTACTATTTAACAGACAAAAATAAAAAAAAAAAGTAGTTTTGCATGATACAGCACCATTATTATTATTAATAATTTTGGACTGTCAAGTGATTAAAATATTCTAAATAATTAATTGCAATTTTTTTTCCATAATTAATCAAAATTTTTAACAATTATTTTCAACAAAGCTTGTAACAGTTGAGTAAAACAAAACGATCAAAACCGAGTCAACTACAACTACGGGCATTTTTGTCTCATAGAAACAGTTTTCAATAATTCTCATTTATATCACTTCAGCCCATCAGAACCAGACTCCAGCAAGGTTGATTTACGAGGCAATAATTTGAGCAGGATGTTTTTTGCTCTGACATATGCCAAAGCCGTACAACTACAGTCATACGTTTTAGGTTTTTATTTGGTTTTGCAAAAGTGCGCAAATTATTTTTTTGATTTTTCTAATCAGCCGTCAAGCAACTTTTTCCCCTTTTTTGTAAAAGTCTGTCTTTGCACTACTGATTCTCATTCAAGTTTGGCTGAGTTAATTTTTTTTAATTATTATATTTAAAATTAATCTCCAAAGCTAATTATTTAGCTTTATTTTATTAATTGAAAAATATTTCTTAACCTGGATGAAATTTACCATATTCTGCTAATTTATAGTCTGAATTATGAAAAAAAAAAAAAAAACAATATTGAACTACAAAGGCAGAAATACAGCAATAGTTTTTGAACAACTCATAAAAGGAACACAGACGGGCGGGATGGAAACATAACATATTTAGAAGACGGGGAGAGGAAGCTTGAGGAAATGGTGATTCACTTACGTTCCTCTTCATTTATTTTCTTTTCCTGCTCAATCTCTAAACAGAAAAAAACGGGAGACAGACAGAAACAAAGAAAATTGATGATACAATACTGACAGGAGAAAAAACAGTCATATGCTTTATTCAAATGAATGATAATGTTGAGTACTATGAGGCTTACGTTAAAGTTGCATTGTGGAGTTTAAAATTATTTTTTCTATATTATGCGCGCTTCACCAATGCCTAGATGAGGACAAAGAGCCCACATTTGTTTTTATTTTTATTTTTCTGTGATTGCGCCAATCATTTTGTATCTTCAGTGTGGCGTGGTGGAGGGTGACGTCATGCATGCAGTGTAACCGTACGACGGAAACTGGAGAGAAAAAAATAAATAAAAAACACACACACACACACACACCAAGCTCAGACCAACTGAGGGGAGGGAAAAAAAAAAAAAAAAAAAAAAAAAAAAAGTTAAATCAAGCACATATACTCGCAGTTGCGCTTTAGGCCAGAGGTGACAGTCACGAGTAAAAAAACAAAACTGACAAACTCCACAAATGACCATTTAAGGTAAATTTTGTACAATACAATAGTAAGTGAACATTTTTTCTTATTGGATGTGTTTTTACAGATGTCCCTTGATCCAAAGTCTGCAGAGGCTTTGACCAGTTGGCCGTTACGTGTTGCACTGCTGAGGACAAAAAGGGACCACCTACCATCTTTAGTGGGAAGTTTGTTCTTCTCAGCTGTTGTGGTTTTCCGCAGCTTCTTCTGGTTAAATTTGGTCACTTCTTTGTTGACCATACTGCCAGCTGTTTAAAAAGCAAAAGGATCATCTTATTGTGTATATTGGTGCAGCGACAAACTATCCAAAGGGATATTTGACTCATTTAGCCATTTTCAGCAATAAAATGTTAATATGGTCTAAACTTATTAATTTGATAACTTAATTATTTTTCCATGTACAAGTAATCTGTAAATACACTTTTTGCCACTTGATGTCGGTTGAAAATGACATTGCTGGTGCTCAGGGAACTGGTAACGACCAATCACCTGTTTTCTGGGTTTGGTCATGTTTTTAGTCTTATATTTATTTATTTTCCTTGCATATACTCTATGCACTTAAAGTTGGTCGAGTTATTGAGTCAAATTGAACGGAAAAAGCAGGCTAGCGCTGACACAGATTCGAGCTGTTAGAAAAATATCCTGTTCATGCTATTTTCTATTTGAAGTTAAGATATACCAAACAGTTAAAAGAAGTGTAAAACATCGAGCCATAGGTTTGTGGGTTTTTTTTTGCCACTAGATGGGATTAGTGTTTCATGTTAGACATTTGTGACAGAAAGAGTACAATTTCTCTTCCGATTCAGAGCAATTGGTATTTGGAACATGAAGCAACTCGTGGACTCCTTACCATTTTGTTCAATGTAAATAGTCACCAGTCCCCACAAATACATACATTTAAAATCACATTGATTATTGCTAAATTGTGTTACAGTATGTAAAATAAAGCGTGAACGACTGTTTTTACATAAATTGCATTTAAATTAGGAATGCCTCTGGAAATCGTAGCCATTGAAGGGCTTAATTTCAGCAAAATCCATTTTATGACTTCATTATTTTTAATGAACCGCAGAAACTAATCATTTCAAAATCTTTCTTAAACGCTATAAAATGAAACTACTTTATTTCATGTTTGAATTATTAAAAAATAAATAAAAATACATGGCCTGAATTTAAAGCAGAAATAGTTTTTGAACAACTCATGTAGGCTCACAAAGAAGGGAAGGAAAGGGATCATATTTAGATAAGGTGAGAGGAAGCTTGAGGAAATGGTGATTCACTTACGTTCCCCTTCAGTTATTTTCTTTTCCAGTAGAATCTCTAAGAATATAAAAACAGGAGACAAACAGAAAGAAAACTGATGATAAAACACTGACAGGAGAGTCACATCGTCGCTGTTATGCGAAAAACACTTATGTCCATTTTTTTAAGGTTTTGGGACGTCTGCATTCAGTTTCATCCCAAAAACATAAAAAAAATTTATAAAATAAACATAAGTGCTTTTTTCAATTTTTTAAGTTTTGTGATGGCTGCATTCAATTTCATCCCCAAAAACTAAAAAAATGACCCCAAAAAATTGGCATAAGTGTTTTCACATAGTATGGATAATATTTTGTGTGTTTATGATCCCCCCCCCTTTTTTTTTTCAGGATGTCTGCATTTTGTTTCAGCCCAAAAATAAATAAATAAATAAAAAAGACAAAAAAATAATGGACACAAGTGTTTTTTTTCCTTAATTTTTTACCCCCCCCCCCTTTTTTTTTTTTTTTTTTTTAAGTTTTTGGGATGTCTGCCTTCAGTTTCATCCCAAAAACATAAAAATAATAATAAAATAAAACATAAGTGCTTTTTTCAATTTTTTAAGTTTTGTGATGGCTGCATTCAATTTCATCCCCAAAAACTAAAAAAAATGACCCCAAAAAAATTGGCATAAGTGTTTTCACATAGTATGGATAATATTTTGTGTGTTTATGATCCCCCCCCTTTTTTTTCCAGGATGTCTGCATTTTGTTTCAGCCCAAAAATAAATAAATAAATAAAAAAAGACAAAAAAATAATGGACACAAGTGTTTTTTTTCCCTTAATTTTTTTTCTTTTAAGTTTTTGGGATGTCTGCCTTCAGTTTCATCCCAAAAACTTAAAAAAATAATAAAATAAACATAATTACTTTTTTCAATTTTTTAAGTTTTGTGATGGCTGCATTCAATTTCATCCCCAAAAACTAAAAAAAATGACCCCAAAAAATTGGCATAAGTGTTTTCACATAGTATGGATAATATTTTGTGTGTTTATGATCCCCCCCCTTTTTTTTCAGGATGTCTGCATTTTGTTTCAGCCCAAAAATAAATAAAAAAGACAAAAAAATAATGGACACAAGTGTTTTTTTTTTTCTCCTTAATTTTTTACCCCCCTCCCCCCCTTTCTTTTTTATTTTAAGTTTTTGGGATGTCTGCATTCAGTTTCATCCCAAAAACATAAAAAAATAATAAAATAAACATAAGTGCTTTTTTCAATTTTTGTGATGGCTGCATTCAATTTCATCCCCAAAAACTAAAAAAATGACCCCAAAAAAATTGGCATAAGTGTTTTCACATAGTATGGATAATATTTTGTGTGTTTATGATCCCCCCCACCCTTTTTTTCCCCAGGATGTCTGCATTTTGTTTCAGCCCAAAAATAAATAAATAAATAAAAAAGACAAAAAAATAATGGACACAAGTGTTTTTTTTCCTTAATTTTTTACCCCCCCCCCCCTTTTTTTTTTTAAAAGTTTTTGGGACGTCTGCATTCAGTTTCATCCCAAAAACAAAAAAATAAAAAGACCAAAAATAATGGACAGAAGTGTTTTCACATGAAAAGGTATAAAACTGAATGCAGACATCCCCTAAAAAGGGAGGCAAAAAACGGGGGGGGGTTAAGTGTTTTTCCACATAGCAGCAACGACATGCTGTATTATTGGAATTAATGCTGTCGAGTGTAGCGGGGCTCTCCTTAAAAAAGGTACATATAGTACGATACTGCGTCACAACAAGAAGTGAACTTCAAGCGT
The DNA here is from genome assembly GCF_051991255.1 of Vanacampus margaritifer. Taxonomy (NCBI): domain Eukaryota; kingdom Metazoa; phylum Chordata; class Actinopteri; order Syngnathiformes; family Syngnathidae; genus Vanacampus; species Vanacampus margaritifer. Next base: position 22,890,908 of record NC_135441.1, on the reverse strand, counting down.
TGCACTTCCTTATTGGATGTGTATTTATTTACAGATTCCCCTTAATCCAAAGTCTGAAGGGGCTTTGACCAGTTGGCCGGGACGTGTTGACTACGAATTGACCACCTACCCTCTTCAGTGGGAAGTATGTTCTTTTCATCTGTTGAGGTCTTCCGCAGCGTCTTCTGGTTAAATCTCGTCACTTGGTCGCTGACCATTCTGGCAGCTGTTTTAAAAAAAAGCAAACGACCATCTTATTGTGTCGATTAGGGAGTCAACAAACTACGAAGCGCTAACGTGTTGACGTCACAGAATTAAAGTCATAGTTTTTGATCAAATCAAGTTGGCACACAAAGACATGATCATATTTAGAAAAAATGGAAGATGAAGCCAAGATTGAGGACGGTGTGATCCACTTACGGTCCTCTTCGTTTATTTTCTTCTCCTGCTCAATCTCTAAAAAAGATCAAATAGGAGACAAACAGAAAACGAATTGGTACAACTACTAACAGGAGAAAAAAAAAAAAGTCATATGTTGTACGTGTATCAAATGACTTGTAAATGAAATGAAATAGTGTCAAAAGTGACCACCTACCCTCTTTAGTCGGAAGTGTGATCTTCTCGTCCGTTTTGGTCTTCTTCAGCTTCATCTGGTTAAAATGCGCCACTTCGACATTGACCATTCTGGCAGCTGTTTAAAAAGCAAATGATCATCTTTTTTTGTGGATATTGGCGTGTTAACAAAACGTTTTTTCCTCCCTAATATGTCTCATAATAAGTATGCCTGTTCTTAAAGGATCAAATTAAATGTAAACAAGAACGGCGATATGAATTACGGGCCAAGCATTTGACTGCTACTGACAAATACTTTGTCATTTAGCAAAAATCTTCCAATTTTCTAAAGATGAGAGAAAAAAGAAAAACTAACATCAATTAAATTGGCCATCTGATTAGTCAATATGCCACAATTAAAATCTTAAAACTCTACAAAGCACAACTTGCCTCATGTTTATTTCAACAAAAAAAATAAAATACATGGCCTGACTTTAAGGCTGTATTACCGTAACAGTTTTTGATCAACTTATGCTGAACACAACGACAGGCGATTGAAGTGGGACCATATTTATAAGAAGTCAAACTTTAAGAAGTGGTAATTCACTTACGTTCCTCTTTGTTAATTTTCTTTTCCTCATCAATCTCTAAAAAAAGAAAAATAAATAAACAGGAGAGAACCAGAAACAAATGATTATTGTACTGACAAAAGGGGAAAAAAAGTCATACATTACATCCGGAAAGTATTTTTTCACAACTTAATTTGAAAAGTGATTTACTTTACATATTATATATTTTTCTCCACAAAAAAATACATTTTTTTCCCCATTAACAACCCCCCCCCCCCCCCCAATTGTAATTATCACATGCATGAGCCGCAAATAACCTTGCAGTGCACAATGCTCCCCATCCAACCTGACGGAGTTTGAAAGGTACAAAGAGGAATGTACAAAACTCGCCTAAGGCGTTCCAAGCATGTGTCATTATTTTCCAAACTTTGGGGGGGGGGGGGGAGATCAAACGTCTTGCCATTGTGGGGTGTTATGTGTAGAATTTTAAGGATTTTTTTTTTTTTTAAGTTTTAAAAAAAATAAGCTGTAACATAACTGAATGTGGGAAAAATATTTATGAATGAAGGCTAGTCAACTCTTTGCACTAACACACAAGAGACAACATCCATTAAGAATCAAGCCATTAATAAGCAAAATGCCATTTAAGAAGATGTGAAAATGCATTAGCATGATCTTAACTCTTTGACTGACAGACGTTTTCAGAAAAGGGATGCCGGCCGATTTAAGCATTTTGACTGATCTTTCAAGGTCCACAGAAAATTATGTGTTTGGACTATGGAAACACACACACTACCAAATGAAAGATTGGACTCTCATCTTTTATCAGAAAAAAAAGTTTGTTTCTACCTTATTCCGTTTTCAGTAATCAACAATAGAAAATGGTTAGTTTCACCTCTGTTTTGAAACAAACGTCTTTGGCACTCCTCCCTAGGATTTTACTAAACGTTATTTAACGTTTTTGGCAGTCAAAGAGTTAATAAGCAACATGAAAATCAATGATCATGAAAAGCACAAACATAATGAAAAGTACACAGGAAGAGCTCTGTCATTGGGTGTGTCACAGTTGATACTCGATCCAAAGTCTTCAGGTGCTATTAACTGTTTGGCGGGGGAAGTGTGGCACTGCTGAGAAGTGGTGACTAGCACAACCATTGTACTAAAAAAAAAAGAAGAAAAAAAAAAAAGTCCACCTACCCTTTTGAGTTGGAAGTGCCGCCTTCTCTTCTGTTACAGTCTTCCGCAGACAGTTTTTATCGAAATGCTTCACTTCGGATTTGACCCTCTTGTCGGACATTCTGTAAACTTTTTTTTTTTTTTTAAAAAGCAAAAAATAATGGAGAAGTAAGATAAGATAAGATAAGATACACTGATTGTCACACCCATCTAAGTGGGGCGAAATTTGTTCTCCGCATTTGACCCATCCCCTGAGGGAGCGGTGAGCAGCAGCAGCGCCGCGCACGGGAATCATGTGGTGATCTAACCTCCCAATTCCAACCCTTAATGCTGAGTGTCAAGCAGAGTGGCAATCGGTCCCATTTTTATAGTCTTTGGTATGACCCGGCCGGGATTTGAACCCACGACCTCCCAGTCTCAAGGGGGGAACACTCTAACCACTGAGCTGGTATAATATAATATAATATAATATAATATATGGTGAGCAGCGATCTGTAAACCTTTTTTCAAGCAAAGATAAAAGTGATATTTTGTTCAATCAGAGCCAACTAAACACATGATCCGAAAAAAAAAAGGTGTGGTCTGCACTTCATGCCCATACAGGTACACAAGCCGAGCCCGTTCAAATGCCTGTGCTGAATTGAACCTTGAAGTTACGTAACTCTCCCGCGCGCACATACAAAACGCATTTCAAAACATGTACTATAGCCCACTCCTGTTCAAGTATTCTACATTACAAACACATTTAAATCAAAAGTGGAGAAGCAATGTGCCAGGTGTAAACAGTTAAGACTTGATTAGAGCAGGCCTCTTGGGGAAAAACAACAACAAAAAGTCACTTCCTGTTCCATTACAACGGAATGTGAAGCTTAAAGAACACAAGGTTGAAAAACAACATCAGACTCACATGAAGCTAAAAACAATATAATAATTTTAAAAAAGTCAATAAGTGTACCTGTTGTAGAGTAGTGTCGAGCTGTCAAAGTGTTCTTCAGGTGTGAAGAGTCTGCGAAAATCGAGCTAAGCAAACAGATTGTTAACTAGAGGCAACACGCCCTATTTGACTGCACACAAAAATCATGCCTTCCATCCCCATCGGCTTTGATTGGCTCCCAAATTCCAGAAGCTCTTCAATTGGACGTGAAGTAAATATTCAAGGCGGCCCCTTGAGCGATGGGTGGGCTTGGTTTCCAATTTCTGCGTTGCAACAGTGCAATTCTTTACTCCTGTCTGGGCTTGTAAACAAGAGTGAACTGTTTTGACTATTTCTAGTGAACTCTGTGAGCTTCAAAAATTGCTGGGATTTAAGTTATTGGTGGTTATTTGTTATGTGTCGCCACCTAGAGGACGAACTGTTGCATGGCACGCAAAACGAGCAAACAGCTTTCTTCCTCAATTGAAGTTCGGTAAACTTTGAGTTAATTATTCACAGAGTAAGGACACAGTACAGTTGCGACATTTCTCCCACGGACATTCAGACGCGTTACGCTTCTCTATGACTCCGCCATTGCTATGGTGATTTATTCCCATAATCCTTTGCGGTCACGTACGTGCAGTTACAACGAAACGACAGCAGATAGCGTTGTTTACCCATTTTAGCTGGAATGTTAAATGAGCACAGCTTTGAATATTAACTTTTAAATTGAAAATACGTTTCAAAAAGTTTCGTTTGAAGTTAAATTATGTTTTGACGTTAATTAATGTTTTGAATATTATTATACGAAATAGGCTTACATATATGGAATATGGAAAAACCCAAGTGTAAACAAACAGGATATTACACGTGTTTTGATTCTTGGACTTTTAATACAGTAGAAATGCAAGGCACATGAGAGTCACCAGCACATCAATTTCCACTGCAATAAATACTAACCTACAACATGGAAGTAAACAGATAATTAATTTTGTTCCCCCTACTAAACAGATGTTGGCTTCCTGGTTTATTTTTATTTGACTTAGTAGTACTATATTATTGTAGCACACACATTACTCACAAATTTAGGGATATTAGACTTGTGATCAATATAAAATGCACTATGCCCTCTACAGATTCACTTCATTTGACCTTCTTTAAAACTTTTCAATGCATTCCAACTGTTCAGGCCTTGGAAGAGTCACAGAGAGGTATTGAAGTGAACATCCTTGATTTGTTTTGTTGTTTGTTCGCCAACTTGAGAAAAAATAATTTAAAAAAAAATGAACAGCTGGACGCACATTCAAATGTTTAAGGTTCCAGTGTATATGTTCAACCTGAAATTTCACCTGAAAGTTGCATATCCTTAAATTGTTTCGTGAGAGTTGTATACAACACATTTGGTTTAACTGTGATAACAACAAAATGTGTCATAACTGTGCCACATCTTATTTATAGTTGCAAGGTCATATCTGTTTAGCCTGAACGTTTTTGCTGCCTGTCATAAATGGCCGTGGTAATTCCCCAGGTGATGCACGATCTCAGAATAACCAGGGCACCACCTCGATACAATAATAGAACACTCCTCTGCCTGGAGTTCCACAGCATCCTCCAGCAGGCCATCACCCCTTTCACCTCTGTCTGCACCTCCACCTGCATGTTGGCCACCAGCACAGACAGCGGATACAGACTCAGGCTGATTGCCATGGAAGCCAGAGTGCCAGAAATGAAGGAGGACGCTATTGGAGAAAGGCCCTGTCCTGCTACAGCAGCACTCAAAGGCCCCTTCAAACCAAAGTAAAGAGAGCTGCCTAGGGCATTGCGAGCCATGATGGGCAGGAAGGCCCGGTAGTAGCCCGAGGCCAGCTTCTGCGCTTTCAGCTTAACAAGAACACTCTTGAGCGTTGGGAGGCGGCGGTCGTTGTGGCCGCTCTGCAACACGTTTTGAACACGCTCAAATGGTGTGAAGACAAGCGCCTCCACTATCCCTACACCGAGCCCCGCCACAGCAGGATGCAGGGAGGAGGGGGTGACACTAAGGGAGGGCAGGGAGAGCAGGCGGAGGAAAGTGTCCTGCAGTCCAAAGAGCAGCGTACCACTGAGGGTTCTCATCAGTAATGGTGGGGTCACGCCCCTGTAGAGCTTGATGAGGCCTTCTTTGCGGAGCTGTTCTACAGCTCGGTGAACCTGGATGTTGTGGATTTGTTGGCGGAAAACGGTCTTGTAGACGGGGAAGACAATAAGGGTGGACAACAAGCTTGAGGTCCCACCATGGAGGTAGCTATGGAAACGTGTTTTTGAGTTCCTCGGGCTTTCTTCATCTTGTAACTTGGGACTTCCTGCCATCATTCAGCTGAAATCATAAATAAATCAATTTCAACTGCCTCACCCATATACTGGAAAGCCATACTAGCATTAAAAAAAAATCATTGAAAAACAACAACTTAAACTTTAATATAAAAAAAATGAATGAAAATTTTACTTACTCTTAAATGCCACAGTACAGCAAAAGCAGAACATGTAAGCCACAATAGCAGCACTTTGACTTCTCTATCAACTCGAAAAAAGCCAGGAAACACGGAAATTAATTAGCCTGTCCCATATGATAACATGTTCTTCTATTTTACTCCACAGTAAGAATATATATATATATTTTTTAAACGTAATCATCCTTCATAAGGACTAGCTATATGGAGCCGCAGACGCATAACAGGATGCGGTGCGCTTAGCAATTATAGTCCCGCCCATTTAAGAATAACCATTGGTCGAGATTAAAACGTCACGTCATCAGTGATTGGACCTTTATTTCTGTCAATCAAAAAGCCAACATGGGCGTGCGGCATTTAAATATAAATGAGCCACGAAATAAAAACAAGTTTTCTGGTAATGTGTGGACTGGAAAGAGACGCGTGGATGAGTTTCTAGTCTTTTGTTTAAAAAAAATAAACTTGCTTGCTATAAAAACAAACAATTGCTGGTTATATTCGTGTACTGTAGCGTTTCAGCTCAGTGCAGTTGAGAGAATAAACGCGTGGAACTGAAAGCCACGCCAAAGTGGGGATTCTCGACAAAGCTCGTCTTTTATTCTTTTCAAAAGAATTCGCCCGGTAGAACGTTATATGAGTTGTTTGTTTCCAGTTCCAACCTGAAAGCATTCGAGGCGAAAGTAAACGACCAAAACGGCGGATAGTGATAAATTGTTTCTTTTGGTCCTCAAAACTGATTTTGACCTCCAGCAAACTTGCCTTCTCGCAAGTTTGCTTCATGTAGTTTTTGGGAAAAAAAAGAAAAGAAAGAAAAGTTTAAAACAGACCATGAATGGTAAAACACAATTTACTCAAGTATAAAACAAGATAGCTTTCTTCATTCATAAATAATCAACATAACTTCACGTAACATAATGTATTTGTTCCGCATGAAATTATACGTTAAATTACCGAACTGTATGGAATGCTTATGGAATAAGATAAAAATTAAAAACAATAAATGAAGCAAAACTGTGTCAAAATGAATTTTGAGGACCAAAACAAAAAACAATTTATCACTATCCACCACTTTGGTTGTTTACTTTCGCCTCGAACGATTTCAGGTCGGAGCGTGGAAAAAAACCCCCAACTCTTGATATATTCAACTTTCGACCATCCTCGAATGCAGCACTAGGCGCCATCGGATGACGTCACCCGTCTAATTCTGTTACAGTACCCAAAATAGGACGCTCTACAAAGATACATAGTCATTATTGTTTTTATTTAAAATGTAACTAAAGATGATGTCAGAATTGAATGCAGTAACCAAGACAAATATTGTCATTGAGAATAGAACAAGTGAGTAAAAAAAATATTGCAAATGGACGGCATTTGGAGTAACATCCTCAATGTAGTAATTAAATACATTTATTATGTAAAAGCAAAACAAAGAATGGCCACAGTTGACAAACTCCTCAGATAATCGTGTTGGTTTGCGTTCATTTGGCATATGCGTGCTTCATAAACGTAAATGATATAATTTGGAATTAAAATACAAAATCCTTAAAAAAACAGAAAAAAAACCCAGAGAAGAGGTAAAACAGAAGTACCAATTGTACAGGTGCATCTCCATAAATTATAATACCATAGAAAAGTTTATTTCAGGAGTTAAACTCAAAATGTCAAATTCATATTTGATTTGATATAAGACACGGATCTATTTGATATAACTACTGGAAGAAAAACAACAACAACAACAACAACAACCTTTTCCACAAGATTAAAATTTCTATTGCGATGCACCTGTCTGTGTACCATTTCTACCCGCAGACTAGTAACAGCTTCAAAATATAACCCCAATGGTGTGCCTGAAAAGTAAAAAAAGAAAAGCACATACAGTGCCAAGAAATGTTGCCACTTCACAACCACAAACTTACATTTGATATTATTTCTTCTCTCATCCAAGCTCAATAAATACGGTCTATTAGGTACACGAGTGAGACCGAGTGTAACAGACATGATAGTTCTTTTCATCCCCAGTCAAAGAGAACTCCTCCATTGGTCGTGGTTGTGATCTAGGCCTCTTTTTCTTTTTTAATTTTAGCCTGACAGTAGACATCGTTACAAAGGTACGTGGCTGAATAGGTACGACACAGACTCGCCATTGTGGGTTCTCCGGATGGCCTCCGCGAGGATCATGGAGATGTCGATAACCTGGAAGATGAGAACGTTTCTTTTTTTTGGGGGGGGGGACAGATCTGACAATGGATAATCAACAACATCAAGCTGAGATGACCCTTGACCCTAATGAGGCCAAGCACTCTAAACACGAATAGATTCAATTGTAGAAAATGACAGAAAAAAAAAAAATAAATCAACTAACCTTTGCACTTGATAGACAAATTCATGTTTACCTGTATTTTGGGACAATGCCTCATTTTCTCCTCCTGGGGTATTGTGTTGGTGACCACAACTGCTTCAAAGCAGGCATTATTGATGCGAGAAATGGCAGGCCCGGAGAAGATGCCGTGGGTCAGGATGGCGTACACTTTCGTGGCACCGGCAGAAATTAGCCTAAAAGGCAAAACACATTAAGCCAATTGGACTTGGAAGGAAGCGCGCAACTGACAATGTGGAGTAAACATTTTTGACTGGCAAATACGTTTAAATGTTTTCCTGAGCAAAATGCTAAAAATGTAGCATTTTTTTCCACACATAACCGTGGCAGTATAAGGAAAAAATGCTGAATGGAAATAATGCACTTCAGAAATAATAAATCATACAAATTATGAATAAACAATGTTTACGTACATAATTTTTAAACAGATTGGCATAATATATGCCAAATGCTAAAACATTAGCATTTGTTTACATCAATACACAGTAAAATTATGGGAAAAGTTTTTAGAAAAGTACTTTTACATGGAGGACCAAAAGTGCCAAAATTAAAAATAAATAAATAACTAAAATATAATAATATAATATATATATAATATATATAATAATATATAATATAATAAAAGTGAAAATATGAAAACAAGAACAGAAAAAATATTCAAAAATTAAATATACATGAAAAAAAAAATACTGTATATATGCATATCCATATTAGTCACTGATCTTTCGTATTTAATTTTGTAGTTATATTTTTCAGATCAGTTTTTATTTTCACTTAGAGTTAGTAATTTATTTATCTTTTTTTTAAGCTTGGCAGTTTTGGGCTTCCATATTTTTAAACCTATTTGAATACAATCAATCGTATTTCAATACGGTCGAACGTACTTGTAAATATGTTGGAACATCCAAAAATGTTTACTCCACATTGGCGCTTTTATAGACGTGAATGAATGAAGACGTTTATTTCAAAGACCAAATTTGATTTAAAAAAAGAAAGAAAGAGACACAAGTAAAAGTGTTTGAAAAGGAGAATGGTGTTAAGTATTCCACGATGACGGGGAAGGCAAAAATGTCCGGAGAGGAAACAGCTTGTGATTGGCTGACGCAAGGTTTTGCTTCTACTAACCAATTACCATGTTTGTTGAATTTATTTTAGCAAAGATGTTTTTTTTTTTTTTATATCGGATTCATTGATTAATTAACTCTTTGACTGCCAGACGATTTCAGAAAAAGGATGCCGTGGGTGCCAGCCGATTTAAGCATTTTGACTGATCTTTCAAGGTCCACAGAAAATTATGTGTTTGGACTATGGAAACACACATACTACCAAATGAAAGATTGAACTCTCATCTTTCATCAGAATTTTTTTTTTTTGTTTCTACCTTATTCCGTTTTTCAGTAATCAACAATAGAAAATGGTTAGTTTCACCTCTGTTTTGAAACAAACGTCTTTTAACGTCTTTGGCACTCCTCCATAGGATTTTACTAAACGTTATTTAACGTTTTTGGCAGTCAAAGAGTTAAGAAAAAAATGAATTGACAGATTACTCAATTATTAAAATAATAACTTCCTTTCCATTGAGTGCTCTAATCATTCTACTAGTAAGGACAAAGAGCACGGACAAGTACATAGAACATAAGCTAACACGGAAATTGAATAAACGCTCAAGCAGTTTTCCACAGACGGTCAGACACCGAGATGAATTGCATCATCGAGGAGGCTCACTTGTCGGCAGCATGGCAGATGGTCCCGCACGTATCCGCCATGTCATCCACGAGGATGGCGACCCGAGACGTCACATCGCCGACAAGGACCATCCGGTCAACCTCGTTTGCCTTTTTCCGCTCTTTATGAATGAGAGCAAAGTCCACATTTAACCTGTCGGCGATCGAGGTGACCCTGCGGAGAGAATGGAAAGTAGTTGAGTTACAACTCAAGAGCAAAGAAATTACAAACGATAAGATTGTCGTGTCAGCAGCTCCGGCTCACCTCTTTGCACCTCCAGCATCTGGTGAGACGATGGTACAGTTCTTCCACTCGGGTATGTTTTCTTTAATCCACTTTAACACGGCGGGCTCTGCGTAGAGGTTGTCAACTGGGATGTCAAAGAATCCCTGAAAGACAAGGACGGATTGTTGTCATGCTGAATAGATGAACGATCGCACTCGGTGTCTTGACCCTGGAAAAAGTCCAAACCCTGCAAATTATTCACCTGGATTTGCGAGGCGTGCAGGTCCATCGTGATGATGTGGTCAGCGCCTGACACGGACAGCATGTTGGCCACCAACTTGGCAGAGATGGGAGCACGGCTCTGCAATGAAAAGCCATCTGTTAAGTCACAAGGAAAAAAAGACGGCCAAGCATGACTTTGGGCTACAAATAGCACACTGAACTGTGAACTTAGCATCTCTTTCTAAAAATCACACTTCCCCCTTCTAAATAATGTTTGATATTCATTTTGCATAGATACAATAAGTTGGATGAAAAATAGTTTTGGATAGCAGTTAACGTGCAAAAACGGTGAGCATGTGAAATATGAGTATTCATAGATGGTAAAACGAGAGAACTGGAGGGTGTTACAAAAAAATTGACATCATTTGAAATATGAATATCTAAGTGACTACATTTCCTAAGCAAACTAAATTAAACTAGCTTCTACTTGTAGCTGAAAAAATACTGTATAAGACTTTATTTATCGCAGATATAGATTTTAACTTTAACAAAAACGACTGTACATGTCGTACAGCAGTACCAAAATAAACTTTAAAAATAAACCCCAAAAGCTCATGTATGATATTCACATACACAAAAACAAACTACAATTTCGCTATAATTTTAGTTAGTATTATCAAAATAAAATGTAGTTTTATTTATTGGTTTGTAAAAAGCACTAGTTTTCAAGCATGTGTGCCGATACCGGGTATCGTATCGGGCCGATACTCGGCCTTACTTCAAGGTATCGGTACTTGCGATGGCTGCCGATACCGTATCATATCAGCCATTTTGTGGACATTTTACGATCAGGAACTAGAAATTAGGACAATAAAAAAAACTGCTATTAATTTCATACTATATTTGGATATATATGGTTTTCTTTAAAATTATTATTATTTGGTTATTTATCAAAAGTACTTTTGGCATCGGTACTTGGTATCAGTATTGGTGACTACTCAAGAGTTTCTATTAACTATAAATAACCTTGATTCCAACACACTTTTCATTTTTCACCATTACCATCACTAACATTAAACCTCATTTTGACACGTCATTGTGGCTAGATGTTATCAAGACTACAAAATGAAAACTTTTTTTGTTACACCCCGTATATTGCTCATGTTATCTTTCGCAACATACGTTCAAAACAAATCTTTAAACATGAAACTTGCACGTTCACAAGCAACGGGCTGCGCAATATGGAACAGGCTTGCAACCAAAACAGATGAGAGAAGCACAAAAAATAAACAAACCGAAAAGCAGCATTGAGTGCATGGACATGGCCAGAGGCTTCTCGTCATGATGTCGGATGGCAGCCGGCATGACAGAGAAAATTAGACAGATGTCCCTCACCCCCACCTTGTCCTTCTTGTCCTGGCGGGCGTACGGAAAGCAAGGGATGACGGCAGTAACTCTGGAGGCCGACGCGATCTTGCAGGCGTTGATCATGATGAGCAGCTCCATCAGGTTGTCGTTGATCTCCCCGCAGCCGCTTTGGACGATGTAGACGTCCTCTCCTCGTACGCTCTCGCCTATCTCCACGCTGCGGGGGGGGGGGATTCGCAGAGGTGACAAGACAAACATCACTTAGCAGCGGAGAGCTAAGCAAACACACGGTGGCAGGAGACAGAGTAAACAATAAGTAAGCGTCACATGTGCTGGGTTCAACTGGAGAGGGGGTAATTGTTCATGGAAAGCCATTTGAGCAGTTATTCGATATGCAGATTAATAGGCGAATATGCACTTTGTCCTTACTAAGCCAATTCAGTGCACTAGTAAAATGAGAGTTGCTTATTAGTAACATTTTTGTCACTTATCGTATGACATTTCTGCACACTAGCAGGACAAAACAACTAACTGTGCATATGTTATTAGCACTACATGTAAAATTTTAGAATCTGAATCACTAGTAGCATGCAGTTGCCAACTAGTGCATAGTCTTGCTTCACTAGAAACAATCACTACTAGTGAGGACACATTTTTGACACCTAAAGGTTGCACTAAGTAGGCCAAAAGTGGCCCTAGTAGTAAAAAAAAAAAAACGTTACTAGTGAGACCCACTGGTTCTACTAGTGCTCTGAATTGACTTACTAGTAAGGACAAGGAGTGAATAAGTACATTGGATATCAATAATATCGAATAAATACTCAAGCAAAAGCGGTAGTAGGAGAGCCAGAATCAACAAAGCTCCAATCCACACATGCGCGCTGATATCACGTTAGCTAGGCTACACTGGCGCAGTTAGCTAGCAAGTTGCTTGCAAATTGTTTGTCGTAAAAACAACACAGCAGCGACCACACACTCACCATGTTTCTTGGTTGCTAAATTTCTTGGTGACCACCTTCCCCAGCTCCAGACCAAGTCGGTCGGCTATCTTTTGAGACAGATCCGGGTGTGAGCTACCGCTGAATATTTTGATATTTGGCATTTTGTTGCGGTCCAGGGCGTCGAGTCTTCTAAGCAGGCGATTGGCAACAGCTCGTATTAGTAACGGAAACAAAAATAAGTCAGCGAAATGAAATGATCAACAGTTGTCTGACTGGTCTTACCGAGGGACGATATTGAGCAGCTAGCCAGCTCTTTTCCGACACATCACGCGTGCGACTCTTTTTCCTCTCGGTGCCGCTCGCACGCTTTCACTTACGGCTAATCGTGATGACGTCACATCGTATAGAGCGAACAGTGAACGCTGCGTTCAGGTGCACTCCGACGTTGGATAACTCCAGGTAGTCGTATTCATTTCCGATATCAACTTGCATTAAAAAAAGACATGAATGTATTTATCAACAGCAACTACCCTAACCCCGGTGACGTTATTTTTGCGTGTGCGTTTTAACAAGGAGAACACATATGTATTTGTGGATCGTCAGACTCGTTCAACCTTCTTTTCATGCCAGAATTTATATGCCACAGGCGAAACTACTTCAAAAACAAACACCACCGTAACACAGTAACATTTAATTGCACTCACAATTATTTGCAAAGTAAACGACTATTTATTAGCAAAACGTACAAACTTTAAATTGATAGCTACTTTTAAAAAGTCACTGCTTTTAATATTTCCTCCGTTAAGTAATTGTATTTGCTTTTTTTGTTGTTGGTTCATTGAATACTACTGTACGAAAGTGTATCGCGTTGACTTTTTTTTTTTTTACAACTTTTTTTTTTTTGTGGAATAATTATTTTCAGTTTTTTCCCCTGTAATTAAAAACAAGATTCTGAAAAACGGGAATATATATATATATATATATATATATAAATTGAAAAAAGAAAAAAATATTCAATGAAACAACCAAAAAGTATAAATAAAATAATTTAAGAAATATTCACACACAAAAAACAAGAAATTACTTGTGTGGTATTACGTTAAGAAAACTTTCTGTTGTGACATACATAAAGACCATAACAAATTGTGTGACCATTTTATGCATAAACCCAGATAACTCCAATGACTTCACATGACTTTTTCTGACAAGCGTCTATAACAGTACATCCACAAAAGCTAAGCAGATATCCAGGAGTTGGAAGTTGTTTTCCTTAATGGGTCAATCTGTGCAGTACGGATTGTATCTTGATGACATCACACAAAACAGAAGCATCAAATACAAACTCTACACAATAGGGTTCATATTTACATTAAAATCAGAAGGACGGTTTATGAAATCAATGTGCATGCCCTTTAATTGTTAAATAATAGTATTGGACATATCCTCTATTTGAGTACTTGCTACTTTGAGTGTGGAAAACAGTGTATCGAGAATTGTTGTTGAATTGCTGTTTTTACAAAAAAAAAAATCAAACAAAGTGTTGACATATGGTAAATCAATTGAATGATTTATTGAATAGCATTTTCGTTTTACATACTCACAATTATTATCCAACACACGTATCATTATTTCGTAGCAAAGCACCCTTGTGTGGAGTTGTGCGGCATGTTTTGAAAAATACCGCCATCCGCTGGACAAATAGAAAAACGACAATAACATTATTAATGATAATAATAAAATAAATAAAGAGTGAATAATAACAATTAAAAAAATAGCTAATACGTTGATAATTCTAAATAAATAAATAACATCTGTCCTCACATAAATTAACAATATATCATTAAGTTGTATTGCTTTGGTGGTTACCAAATTCTAGCAGTCCTGATTTGCTTGTGTTTGGTTCATCTATGTTGCACTTTTGTTTTTAGAGTCTCTGGAAACATTTATTCAAATAAATGTCTGCCTACTAGTGGTTCCATGCCTGTTTAAACTATTTCTCTCTCGTCTGCTTAAAAAAAAAAAAAAAAAGAAAAGAGAAAGACGAGACGGCTCCGCCTCCATGTCACCTGTTTTGGCAACTTGGACAGTATTTACAAGGCATATTTATCTTCTCCTTTTCGAACGCAGATTCGCCACGAAAATAGGACATCTCGTGACGTAGTGTTGAGGGCCGTGTTCAATTACTTCGTGAAGGCTTTGCGATTGTGTTGTGTTTATTATTATCATTATTGAAAATGTGATTATAATTATTACAATTATCCAGGAATGAATTGTACCGTTGTACTACGTTGGACGGGAGGCGGCAGCAGGAATTAAGAGTCAAATCGTGGAGATTAATCGCAGGGTGAGTGTACATTAGCAAGTATTAATATTGTGTTTCCGTCCCTGTTGTATTCTTTCTTTAGTACTTCAACACTCGAGATAAATTAAATACTTAACTCGAGTTAAATATCACGGCTGGGCACCATATTAGTCTGTTCTAAAAATGTGACCAACATTAAACACCACAGGTTGCTTAAAACCTTTTAGACAGTAATATATTGTCAACAAAATCACATTGAGACAACTGAGGTTTATGTTTGAACTGTGAGACATCTTTACCATGAAATGTCATTTCCAAATATCTGAAGGAGTTTATTGGATGTTCTTTATTTATCTCAAAACATGATAACATGAGTTAACACAGAGACAGAAGACCACAGTGACTATCGGTTAGTAAAACAAGACAGGAATGAATAAAAAGGGGCATTTAAAAACAACGATAACAACAAAGCAATGAATTTCACCATGAGGGGCTTTTTGAGTGAATGACAGAGCAATAAGTAAAACAGAGATGTAGTGCCAAGATCACTAATACGGTTTGTGTTTATAAAAATAAAATGTTAAAATGCTCATGCTTTTTCTCTTTCAAATCTGGCTTTCAATTTTGTGTGTATTTTACAATACTCTAAAGAGTTATTTTTGTTACAAAATCAGAAGCTAAATCTTACATTGAAAATCGCTATCTTGTGCTAATATTTACATTTACAATATTGAGCGTATTATTCTATTCATATTGTAGAATCTAACTTTACATATTGCCACAGTATTATTATTATTATTTTTTCCATTGTAGAAAAAAAACGGTCCCCAAGAGAGAACTCACGAAGGAAGGTGCAACAAAAATACAGTTCAACATTTATGGAAAATGCCACAACAATAATAGTCATGGACAACATTAAAAGAGTGCTTGTGAACATGATTTAGTATTTGCACGAGTATGGGTACACAGAAACAATGATTTATGTGGCTATTTAGAGGATGTTGACTTTATAAAATGTATTCTACAGTTACTGTAGTAACCTGCCGAACATGGTCATAAATATAAAGGGCGCACAAAACACAAATACATATAGTAATAATAATAATAATGATAAAACATTTTTACCAGCGTATGCCACTACTCATTTATGTATCAAATTAGCATTTTTATTTATTTATTTAACCAAATAAGAATTGATTTCGGAAGTGTGGTGATCACAATTCGGTTCAGTATCCAATGTATGCATCAGGTCAGCACAACCGTTCAGAGCTTCTTTGATTCGTTTGTGACAACAAGGGTGAGACACAAAGAAGATTTCGGACACTGGGTGGATGTGTTAGTTTTATTAAAATACATAGAAAACTACTTTGTGTGATTCTTATATACTTCCTAGATTGCACAATGTACAACAGCACACAGAAAGCAAGTTTATACGGCGCCTGACAACCTAACATGACAAGGATTCTATGAAAGCTTAAGATTTGAGAATAATGTCAAACTTGTGCAGATTCAAATAAATATTTAAGCAAAAGATGGGATTTAAAAAAAAAAACACAGCATTACACAATAGTTCAACTTGAGTTCTAAATTCAGAAGCTGTGCAAAGTTCTATTATTCATCTGATCCCATTGCTTATGAATGGGCATATATATATAATATTTTACAGTATACAGTGATTTTGCACAATCGCTAAAAACATTGTGTTTTAATTGAGCCTGAATAGCCATTTACATTAAACCGGCTTATTGTATGAGTGAATAGTGAGATGCGAGTGGCATATGAAGCAGAATGTTGTAAAATACATGTGTATTAAGTATAGTGTGGGTACCTCTTCTCAGTAGGATGTTATTGTACCGAGGAGAGGCGTGTTACTTGGATCTCTGCTACATGATGTACCCATTGCAGGTGTGTGCCTACCAACAGGACCTGCATGACTACGTGTAATATGTTGCTGTTGACATTTTTCAGTACCCAACACTGTCACTTTTGTCTTAAATATACCCAACATAGCCAACAGAAATGTCATTAAAATTTTCATTACAACATTTAGCTCCACATACCGACATAGTACCATTTAACCAACCATTGCTTTAAACTAAGCAGTCTACAGCAGTCGCTACTTGACAAAATCTCAAATAGTTTGTCCAGAGCATATATATATTAATTATATTTAAAGTTATTTTAAATTATTACCTTTTTAAATATACCCCTCTTTTTTCATAAAATGATATATTACTTTCTATGTGGACACAACTCAAATTTACACTACATGTAAAATATTATACTATATTGACGTATAGCTATATACTGATGAGGTGTTTAGCCCTGTTTTACTATTCTATTCATTTGTGCATTTTGGTGTACCTTTACATTTCAGAGCAATATCCAAAGGCTACCTCGGGGCCTGTAAACATGGGATGGAACAGCTGCATTGCAATCTTCATTGCTGAGCATCCATTGCACATTCAATAAAAATGTAAACAATGAATGAATACATAACGAGCTTTGTTTTCGATTTGCTCATAATCCCGCAAGAGTTGTCTTTACTTGGCAGGAAGAACTTTGATGGGTCGAGTGAGCGAGCTCATGTTATTGGTGTCGGAGGACACTTGAGGGCTAACAGTTTTTGTCGGCAGGCTGCTTGAATGTCCCATGGATTCTTCGGCTGCGCGAAGGAGCAACGTGTAGTTAATAGCGACTTCCTCCACTTTCCGTAGCAGCTGCTGTCTTTGCGTCTCTGTGCGGACCCCTCTGACCAATTTGATGAAGGTCTGGGTTAAATCGCACAGCACTTGAAAGCTGGCCGTGACAACGGCAAGCATACACGTCGGGCTTTTTTCCACGCTGGCCACTCGCCGACAGGATGCTCGGAATTCTTTGAAGCGCACTGCCAGCTCATGCTTGTACTCTGCGATCCGCGAGGGCTGAAGACGAGCCTCGCCCTCGGCTTGCGGGCTGTTAGCACACTGACGTAGGATGGCGAGTAATTCATTAGCATCCAACTGGGCATTTAGGAAGCCATCAGGCAAGCTAAAAGACTTGCCCTGTAGCACCTCGACCCGCGCCAGGCTCCCCTCCAGTGTACCGCAAGCTCTTAGGTCAATCTCTTGTGCCTGCGGCTCTTTCTCTGTGTCTTCCTCTCCACTGCAGTCTTCAGCATTAAGAACCTGCAGGGTTTTGCTGACAACAGGAAATGTACTTGAGTCAAGCTCCATGCCTGGAAGAACCTGAAGGGGAATCGAGTACGAGAGCTCGTCCTTCTCACTGCTCTCATCTGCTGCTTCACATTTTCGGTAGCAGAAACAGAATGAGCAGCATTTATCCTTGTCGTCGCTGTCTTCGCTGGGCAACGACAGCAGCACCTCCCCGCTCTCTTCTTTGCTTTCGCACAGTAGCTCATTGCTGTGAATATAAAACACACCTTTTTTCCCCTTTCCGTCTGCCTGATGAGACTGTGTATGAACTGGCTCCACAGGGGTCGGCAGCCGTAATCCCGTAGCTCTGACTCGCTCCATCTCTTTCTCGAGACTCTTGGTTTTGGGTTTTACCTCTGCGTAAACAGGTGTGTTAGTACTGTTATCCAACTCTCCAATGCTGTAACGCCTCTGGAGCTTCTTACTTTGTGGTGGTTCCACAAAGTCTGTTTGTGAGGTACACGTGGGCAAGCAGGCGCCTTTCTCTCCCCTTGGATCCCTCGATTCAAGGCTGATTGAGCGTATTCGTGCGGTCTTGACCTCTAAATTCTGGGACTGCCTTGTAGCACCTTCACCGTGAGGTGCTTTGGAGACCGTTGGAGGGGTCTTTGCCGTAGTTCTCTCCCTGCCTCTATTTTGTGTTTCCGTGGTAGAGCCAACTGGTGTATCAGGTAGTCTCATACCCCTACACATTCTCTTACAGTCGCAGCTTCGTCGCTGTTCCCTGGAGATACCGGGTGCTTTTAGGACAGGGCTGGTGCGCAGCTGGCAGGCACAAGGAGTCCCTGAGGGTACAGGTGAGGATCCTTGGGGCAAAAATTCCCCCTGTGAGGACTTGGGTTTCAGCAGCTCTTCTAAGAACTCCAACTCGTACTGACGAACCTTTTGCAGCTGAGCTCGTCGCTCATCTGTTTCCCTTCTCATTCTCGCTGGGAACGTCGCTGAAAGTAAATTTCTAATGCTCAAAAAAGGGGCAGTGCGCTGGGACTTCCCCTTTACACTGCTCAATTTCTTTGATTCTTTAGTTGGTAGAGTAGATACTATGTCTAAAGAGGGGCTCTGTGTTTTGTCTTCTAAATTAGGTAATGACTTTGTGGCACATATCTGCGATTCGGAATGGGATTTTCCAAGAGTACCATCTACTTTGCTCTCAGCTCCTTCTTTTCTTTCTGATGTGAGAGGAAAATGAGGAGAGTACTTGGTTTGTACTGTAGGACTAGGTTTTGCCAAACTACATTCTACTCCCACTCTTACTGTGTTTTCCTTGCTGTTAGCCATAAAGAGGCCTTTTGCTCGAAGACGCTCATCATCTGTAGGAGATGAGGTTTGAAAGACCACTACCTTCTGAACCTGCGGATCTTTTATTCTTAATTGTGGCCCAGGTTCTTGTTGTACTGGGCACGTGCAGAAGAGATCATCGACTGGCAGGTATTCCGTCGAACTCGAAGGCTTCATGGTCTCTCTAGAGGCAGTCGCGGCGTCTTGGCACATATTCGTTTGGGGAACCTTGGCTGAGGCAGTCCTGTCCACGGGTAAGAGAACAGATAAGGCTTTGTCTGTATTAAGAGGTGGTGTTGACTTCTCCTTTACGCCATTGAGAAGATTTAGCCTCTGTGACTCCCCTGAAGCGCTGGATAACTTTGGATCTTTATTGACTGTAGCTGAAGGTGACACATCTGACAATTTAAGTTCTTTAGGTGATTTAAGGAGGGGATCGAGGATGTTTGCTTTAATTTCTGGTGTCTGTTCATTCGGAATGGTATCTTGATTGCCTCTCTGCTCTGTGACAACACTGACAATCCCAGAGTCTTGACTGGGGCTGACTTTAAAGGGAACAGTCTTACTGAGGATTACTTGCTTGGGAGGGCAACCAGCACGGATCTGACCCACTGAAAATGCCCCTGTCCCTATTGTCTTTGCTGTGCAGCCAGGGATAGCTAGGGGGAAATCGCGGCGGCAGAGGCGGCTGTCCTTATTGATATGGTGTGCTAGCAGGTAGGCTTGGTTTTGGTTTTGCTTCATTGCTGAGACCATCTCAGAAACATCTGTCAGTTCAGAAGAATTGGTCTCATGTCCCGAATCCAACGATGATTCTGGTGTAATGGCAGCCAGGACAATAAGCCCTGAGGAGTAAGACACAAAAGCACATTAACAGGATGACCATGACACAATGAAGAATGTCTACTGCGATGAAGAAACTATTAACAGTGCTTTATATTAATAAAGCAGAAATTTGACCAACAACTTTTCCACAGTCCTTTAAGGAGTCAGTTCTGAGTGATCACTGCATTATAATTTTTTCTTGGCCCAGAGAGAGAATTGTGCTTTTCCAAAATAAACCAGTATCATATTTTTTGTACAAGTTAATAAAAAGTTGGTTGACTTTTGCGTGAAGTTTTTGACATATTTTGCAAGGCCCACAGAATATTGTGTTCTATTGCTATAAAAACATGGAACATACCAAAAGAAAGATTAGAGTCTCTTCGTTCATCAGGAAAAAAAGTACATTTGCATGGATTTCCATTTTGCAGCAATTAGCATTAGAATAGAGCTAAGTTTCATCATTATTCACAAACCTGTTGAAAACACTGGGAAAAAGAGCTTGTTGCAACATGGCCCTGGTTGATCTCTTATACTCTGCTGCCATCAGATGGCCATTTTTGTTGTTGTAATAACTATCATTGCTTTAGGCGACCTCTGTCAGAAGTTGCATCAAAGCCTTCTGTGTGCTCTAGCATAAAAAAACATAAAAACTTATAAATATATATATATGTGTGTGTGTACTGTATATATGCATATATGTATGTGTGTGTGTGTGTGTGTGTGTGTGTGTGTATATATGTATATATGTGTGTGTGTATGTATATATATATATATATATATATATATATGTGTGTATATATATTTAGTTAAGACTTTTGCCTCTTGTCTCAATTTTGCCCTTATTTTTTATGAGGTCCAGTTATTCACAAATTTCTCAAAGTATTATGCTAAATGACTCCAATTTTATGATGTGTTTTTGCTGCTAATTGGAGATTTGGTTGCCATTTCACTGTAGCAAATACAGAGGGAATTTTACACTGCAAATGTTCAGTAGTGTGATAATCATGTTACTATTACTGATGTGTAAACCAAAGCATGACTGAGGTTGTTGACCTGCAGTCTGTGTTGGCTGGTGGTGGTGATGGGGGTAGTCCTCAGAAGCTGCCAAAGCCTCTAGAGCTTGTAAGGTGGATACCAATGCATCGTCAAGTTCCTGTGCATGATCTCGGACCGTTCTCGTGGCCACGTTATCAATAAGTGTCACAGGTACGTCCTCCTTAGTATGTTGCTGTTTCACAGTGCTGGCATCTGTCCTGGCACTGGGTGGAGCCTTCCTCCCTCTCTTTGAGTCATCCTCATCAGAGCTGTTGTCTCTGAAGCCAGGTGGTGGGGCGGCAATCGCAGGTTGTGGTGGTTGCAGCTTTTCGCCTCCGTTGGGTGGCTCCTCCTCCTCGTCCTCCTCATTCCCAGGGGGCGGCAGCGCCATGAGATCAACGCCGCCCCCATTTCTGGAAGCGCAACCACTCGAGCAAGTTTTTCCTACGTTTCGACCGCTGCTCACTGCCGTTGACAAATCCTTCCTGTGCCTTTCTTTGCAGGAGTCACAGAAGTACCGTGCGGATTTTTGTGTTTGAGCCAATGTTTGGGCACGGTTTCTGAATCCGGCATTCTCCACTGGTGGTCTCGGTGTCACCACAGCTACCTCCTCTGTACTCTGCTGTGTAGGGTCTGACTTGGTGCGGGGCCGCTCAGTGGCCTCTTGGGAAATAAAGTTCTCATTGATGTCAAGGTCAGCTTCAGGGTGTGCTTGGAGCTCCTGAAACTGTTGTTCTTGAAGGTGGAAATGGCACAGACCTAGATGCTGAGACTCTGCAGGTGCAATGGCCCTTGAAGACCCTGACTCCCTGTGCAAGCTTTCTCTCTCGTCCCCTCTCCGCCCTCCACTTGGTAAGCCGGTTGCCCCAGAACGTGGGTGTGAATGGTGGGAGCTTCTGTAATCTGGGGATAAAATTGTCAGAGCAGTGAAGAGTTTGAGGCATTTAAAATAAGTTTATTTCAAGAAGATCCAGATGGGAAAGCAGAGGCGGACAGCTGATGGTCTCATGGGGAGTATTTGTTATTTCAGAGATGGATGTTGAAAGTTGGAATATTTGGGAGTTTCGAGGGTTAGATTCGGGTGGAATGTGATGGTATGACAATCCTTCTTGTATACAGACTACAGGTAGACACAGCATAAAGCAGTGGATTTGTTCATGCTCCAACAAATGTTTATGAGCACAGCAAAAGGTTGCACGCTAGAATTCTGCAATGTCATGGTTGGCTTGCTGGAAGAGGAATGAGCATCTCATTCTGATGAGCCAAGATGGCGACAGACAGAGTATGGTGCCATGGGATGTTGAATCAACTGTTGTCCATGATTTCAATCGATGAAAATTCAAGCCAACAGATGTCATATACAACAATCAGTAGTATTGTGACATTGTGATTTGTTTGATGTGAGGCAATCCAGTGTAACTTGTGATTTACAATATTTTAGATCATGAATAACATTCTGGGACAAATTTGTGTTTGCAAGAAGCCTTCCAACATACCTGCCTTGGTCAGATGAGACTGACCAGAGATCCTGAAGTAGATGTTCCTTTTGGGGTCTACAAACAGTTTGTAGTAGCCAGAGATGAGACATGCAAAGTTACTGGCATCTGGCCATTCCATGAGTAGCACCAATGGCTGCAAGGAAATGTCAAACAATGAAAGGACTGTGTCATCGTATGAGCAAAACTTGCAAGACTGTGTCATACCTTGCCTTCGTGGATTGACACCTCCACACGAGCCACACCTTGGCTTTCGCGATAGAGCTGGATCTTCGATATCCTACTAAACTCCGTCAGAACTGTCGTCAGGTTGTTTTTCAGGTCAATCACGTGACTGATGCCATGTCGAGGACCCACCAGTAGAGTTGTGGCTGATTGTTTTTCATCCTGGAGGCAAAACCCAGATATTTATTTTACTCAGATATTTTAATTTAGGAAATACCGATAGTTTTTAAACACTGTAGTTCTGCTGTTACTGTATAAAAGGAATCAAAATGTACTACCAGTCCAACCGTACTGAAGAGTATTCCTCCAAAAGGTGGGAGGTCATTGAGGACTCGCAAGTACTGCAGCTTTCCTTGAAGAGGAGGCACCTGTCAAGTAAGGAAAATCATCAGAAAACCTCATGCCCACCAACATAGCCTCATGGTGGCACTGTTACGCCACACATGTGCAGTAGTACAAAGTGCTTATGTAACAGTTGAATCCCAAGCTAATAAGCTTTCTAAAGCTATAGGGTTGGCTCTTATACAGACTGACCAGGCAGACTACAAAGTACAATAGCTTTTTGTTTCTGCCTCTGCTGTGATTTAGTGTAACAGTGCAATATGCCTAGAAAATTGGCAATCAACTCAGAAAAATTAGTGTGAAAAATAGCCGACTATACTAACCGCACTAGAGGGCTTTTGAAGCTTAGTTATTCAACTTTTTTTTCTTCAGTTTTAAAAGCCACAGCAGTGCTCACATTTTTCTTTAACTGTTTCTTCAAAATCATGCAACCAAACAAATATTTCCTGTAGAAAGAAATTCCTATAAACTGATTACAGCAATTTTCAGGTTTTTCCTTAATGCCCCAATATATTGAATATTGTTTGCATCCATACTTCCAGTAACTGAAATAATATACCTCTAATCTCATAAAAATGACACGACGTGCCTTTTAAGGGATTGTTTAGCGCAAGATTGATGTTCATAACAAATACCACAGCTGTCACATTATTATTAAAGCCTCAGTCATGGGCACACACAGAGGGGGAAGTTCATTTCTCATATTTTAGTTATTTATCCTACATGGGTGTGAAGTGAGAATTTCAGGTTTTAGCTTGTTGTTGCCTCAGGTGTAAGACAAGGGTTCTGTGTTATCAGTAGTAGCACCTTGTTGCCTGATGGCGGCGGATGCTGGTAGGTCTTTAACAACTGTGACAGAATCTTGCAAACATTCTTCTCCTTGACCGTTGGGAGCAGAGTAAGCGGAAGAAAAGGCTCCAGACCCCATTCCTTTCTGTGACAGAGAAAAAGTGTTAGGACAACACAAGATAAATAAAAACAAGAACAGTATGACTAAGCAGAACCTCGAGGGGAAGTTACGTGAGAATGTCACTGAGGCTAACTTTCAGCCTCCATCATCAGTCTAATGTATTACAGCCACAGTGGATGATTGCACAAGCTAATTACTTTTCAGGTTGAGGTTTTAAAGAATGAATTAAGAAATTGGTGGTGAAAGTGATGTGTTTCTCATCAAAATGAATGCAATCCATTCATGTAGGCAGATCGGCCTTTAAAACGAGCAAACTTTTCTCGGCTGAATAGTAAATCAGGATAAAAAAAAGAAAGAAGACAATTAACGTTATGGGTATTTAATAATTTTTTTGTGAACTTACTCTACGTGCTTCAGAGAGATCTTCTGATTGGGCCTTGCTGAGGACACAGTGATGTAGATATGGAGAGCGGCCAATCGTAACGTGATGTCAGATTTCCAGTCCATGCCAAAGCGCTCCTTGATTACATCATTGCGATTCTGCGAGGACAAGATATGCGATTCTTAGAACACTACTAATTGCAAACAGCGCCATTAGACCCTGGGACCCTTGTCTGAGTCGTGCCATTAGTTAAAGTGCAACTGCTAAGTGCTAATTGCTAAAACTTCCAAATTGATAATCGTGTTAGATATACCGTAGAGATAAATGCGATTGTGATTGAATGAGGAAATGTCACAGATGACAGTGTAATGTTTGTAAATTGATTAGGGCCAAGCACAATATGTTCTGAAATAGAGCAATATTCATTCAAAGTTTGAGGAAGATCATCTGGAAAAGAATCGTCTTGTTTTAGAAATCAATCTGAATAGCCCTTGCGCCAATCCGTCAACATGAGTGGAAAACGATGCGGTTGACTGAGGATGAACCCTTTCAAACCGTCCATTCAAGGGCAATACAGCTGTTTGAGATATGATTTGACAGCCCTTTGGCAGAGCCTGCTTTGGTTGGGACAGATCTCACACAGCATTTTGATGCTGGATGGCTGCCCATTTGATCCCTCTTAATCCAGTGTGTTACCTGAATGTAGAGGTATTCAAATGCAGCAGGGTCCCGTCTCAGCAGGTCTGCTGGGTCCTTGGGGAAGAAGCAGATGCGAAACAGACACTTCATTCCTTGGAAATAGGTTCTATGCACCACCTACGGAAAGACAGAATAGATCACTCACAAATTTTTGTAGTTGAACATGGGTCGACAACATTAAAATGTTTGTTCAGTCTCTGTAGTCATACAGTGGAACCTTTAAAGTGGAAGTCAACCTTAAACATTTCTTGACAATATGTTATATGAGAGCTCACTAGTCTAAACGTGACATTCTGATTAATATTACGTTTGTGGAATACGAGTTATGAAGCAAAATCCAGCCATTTTTATCCGTCTCAGCGGGCACCCAATTTGCCACCTGCGACATAAAGATGACATCACAGTTGGTCTCAGGTAACAACCAATCACAGCCCAGCTTCAGAAAACAGGTGAGCTGTGAGCAACATTGATGCCATCTTCAGTCGACAGCAAGTGGCAAAATGGCCGCCCCCTGAGATGGATAAAAATGGCTGGATTTTGCTTCATAACTCGTATTCCTATTATATATACATATTATTGTCAATATTTTTGGGGGGGATTGACGTCCCCTTTATCTCATTCACTCCCAGCCATTTTAACTGAAGCAGCTCCCTTCACTCCCGGCTGTTTTACTGGGTTTTGACTGATTTTGCAAGGCCCACAGTATATTGTGTTCAATTGCTATAAAAACATGGAACATACCAAAAGAAAGATTAGAGTCTCTTTTTTCATCAGGAAAATTTATTTCTATCTGTTTCCATTTTTGCAGCAATTAGCATTAGAATATATATAAGTTTCATCGTTATTCACAAATCTCTTTAAAACTGGGGAGAAAACAGCTTGTTGCAACATGGCCCTGGTTGATCTCTTATACTCTGCTGCCACCTGCTGGCCGTTTTTGTAATAACTACAATTGGTTCAACTGTTCTCTTCAGTTCAGATACTGCATCAAAGCCTTCTGTATGCTCTAGCATAAAAAAACAACAACTTATAAATATGTCTTTGGGACACTGGTAATATTTAAAATAGAACGTTTTTGGGAGCAAATAAGTTAAAGATGAAAACACCAAAAGTGTTGCTATTTTTTTTTTATTCTTTAAAGCGTTCAAACCATAATCATGTGTGAAGTCATGACTTCCGAAATGAAAGTCAGTGAGCATCACAAAACAGATCGTTTGACTTTATAGGTTCCACTGTATTCAAATTTCAGTTGTTTTGACACATGTTGTATTTACGTGCGTCAAGGGTTGATTCTCCTGCAGCAGAAGTAACTTTTGACTCTGGTCAAGACCGCCAGCCTCCAGCACAAGGGCAAAATGCTCGATGTAGCGCAGTGAGAGGCGGTCCTGCAGGGAGGAGATCACATCCTGAACGGAAAGCAGTGGAAACCGATTAGACAAAAAAATATTTCAACATAGGAAATATTGCAACAAATACTTTGATGTATGGAGGCAATTTTCACGCTGGTTGCACTGTATTTTTATTCACACCACTTTGTCACAGTGATATCGTAGTGACTTCAGTGTCATATCTGTCATTTTGAGCAATGGAGAGCTTCCTTATATATTCTCCATTCTGTACAGTTAGTACATATTAAATATTTGAGGGTTACGGTCAAACGTTTGCTCTTGGGCAGATTGTTCAAACGGACGATGTTTAGTTTTATTAGATGAGAGATCTTGTAGCACTGACATGTTAATATAGTTTGGCGCTTGCTCTTGTTCTAATCGTGAGTTTTACTGTAGGAATTTGTGTAGGGTTTTCCGTAAAAGATGAAAAAGTTGTCCAATCAACTGGGCCACAAAATTGGATAACTTGTAGCCTGGAATGCTGCAGTGAAGCTTCATCCATGCAACTATGCATTCCGGTGCGCCATTGATTTAATCTGCCCTATTCTTTATTGATCCACTCCTTCCCATTATGCAGAAATTCCATTTAATTACGCTGACAAGGACAGTTTTCATCTCTCCTTTAATGTAAAAGCAGTTTCTGGTTTGCTCCCTTCTCCCCCCGCAATGAGCAGATTCATGGAATCTAACAGAGCCCATTTAATGAGTCTGTTCAGAGATGTCACATTCTTCTTAGGGAATGACACACAGTTTGACTGAATTCATTTAATGCTTTAGGTTCTTAATCACATTTGTGAAAGTTTTAGTTTTGGGAAACGAGAAAGACTCTAAACCAGGAAGGTTCCAATGTTGTCAGCACGTGTGATGAATGGGTTTCAATATAGACTATAAAATAAATTTAGTCAGGTTTCTTCTGCAAAGACTGTTCTTATATTTGCTATAACACTTGAAGGCTCGATCACACTTAAAACAGGAGGGCATTGTATCCTTTGACAGGTTCTTCAAGAATTAAGGATCTTTGTTAGGGTGACGAGACCAGACCTTTAAACGGTTCAGAACCGTTTTGAGCTTTGTGTCCCCCCTGCGGGTTTTGCCAGCCACATTGTTTTGCCCCACTAATATGTAGTTTTTTTGTTTGTTTTTAAGTTGCAAGCCAATTGATTGGGCCATGTGCATGTCAATCACACAGTTGTCATAGCGATCCATACAATAAATCAATTAAAAAGGTATTTAGCTGTTAAATTGCTAGCGGGTGTTTCCGTCATACCGGAACTAGAACTACATCCTGCTTACGTGCCCAAGAATCATGGGAAATGTAGTCCTACTAGCCTAATGCCGCAGTCTCCACTCATGCCCAGCACAAACTGAGCTTTTCTGGCGGCATATTTCCAATGTTACAATGTGGGGCCGACACGAGGTAGCTTCCAATAGCTGCTGGGACCAAGCCAAAAAAGTTTCATAGTGGTGACTGCATTGTCTTATTTACAGCTGTTGAACTGTCAACCAAGATAGATTTAGCATTAGCTAAAATATTTTTTATTTTTTTGTATGTGGGTGATTATGTGTGTGTGTGTGTGTGTGCGTGCGAGTATGTGTGTATTCATTAGTTCACCTAAAACCTATTAAAAAAAATCCCATACCGTTCACCTAAACCGAACACTTCCAGCCAGAGTCGTGAGGCCGTCAGGAGACCCGAGGAAGGACCAAAGCATTAGCTAAAATAATAACACTGGCGATTAATTTTGTCATAAATTTCTGGCAAAAATTTATTGTATCTTTTTCAGCAAAATAGTAGTGTCCTGGTTTGTAATTTTGAAAATCAACAAGTCCTTGAAAAATAACGATAGTATTTGTCGTTTTACCATACACCAAAATACGACCTAGTGTCACGTATTGTTGTTTAGCGACCTCTATGTTAAATAGCGAGAAAACACAAAACTGAGTCTCGAACCCGGATTGTCTGGTCGGGATACTAATGTCTAACTTACTAGGTAACAGTCCAGTAATGACATAAATGTTCTTTTTTTTTTGTGTTGACATATATGTCAATTCGCCATCACGGACTAATGTTTGGAGTTAGGATGAGGCTTTCAGTGATGTACAGTACACGTTACGTCGTTACACAGGACACCTATGGTTGAGATTAAAAAAAGGCACAGTGAGGTTGTAGTGTAGACCGTTAGAAAACATGTAGTCAACATTAAAACAATCACTGGACGTGTTTACATGGGACACTGATGGTTGAGATTAGGCAAAGGCATAGTGAGGTTATAGGCCGACAAAACATGTAGTCAAAAATTAAAACAATCACTGGCCAAATAGCTCAGTCAGACAAACACTCGTCTTCCGACCAGACGGACCGGGTTGGATTTTTGCGCTATTTAACATGGCCGATAGAGGTCCAGTCCAAATTATATTCCATAGCTGTAGTGGTACTTACCCTCACAGTTGTACGGCTATCAAAGGTAAAGGACTTAATCTGCCCATTCTCCAAAAAGACCTTCAGCACATTGGGTATGAGTAGCAAGGAGTCGTCCTTCAGCATTGTCTGCAAGAGGGAGATTATGGTGGTGGGTTGCTCGTGAAATATTTTGCTCACTTGCAATCTCTGTTCGGAAGGAATCCAGCATCTGTTATGGTCAGGATGTCTTCCATGCATAGAAAAGTGCATGATGAAACAGAAGACTTTCACTGCAGACGCGTGTGAGTGGAGGCACAGAGAGGGGAGCCGAGGTTTCTGCTTTTACTCAAAGCACTTGTTTGAAGAAAAGTTATGAAGCACAGTGAAGTCCATTCTTCCTGGAAGGTGATTGGCATCCTCCCTCTGTCTCCTCTTTTTTTTCTTTTCATCTCACTAGAGGGTTTTTAAGGTATGACTCAGTAGTGATTATGCAGCTACGGATGGTAAAGTGTGTGTGCGTCAGACTGTAGGGTGTTTTTAATGAGAGGAAAATAATTCATCTTAAATCTACATGGAAACAAGCCTTTTTAAAGCTCATGTTTTGGTTTGTAAGAAGAAAATCCAAACTTAATGCATGACAGTTTGTAGATTTAATGCAACAATGAATCTGACATCCACAACAGATGCCCAGCAGTCTGTTTTTGGTAAATGCAAGTATTCACTTGGCTTTACCAGCTGTTGTTTTGGGCATCTTCTGTACCCTGCAAATATCTCGGTTAGAGAGGAGGGTGAAAAGTCCCCAAAAATAACCACTGTGCAGTGGAATGGGGCTGAGGAACAAAACATTCAATTATTGTGCTAATCTGGGATCTTTTTTTGTACAGTAGTTTCTCACTGAAATATGCAATATTGACCCCAAAATTCAATGGAGACACTCAATTGAATGCTAATCCAGAAGAATGTTGTGTTGAAATAGGCCTGCTCTCAATTGAGTGTCATTCTCGTTAATGGTTAGGCCGGAGTGTGACGAGAAACATGGCAGCACGCTATTTTACCGCATCTCTCTCCTTCCTTGGCAACTAAGCTCTTAACTTGTCAATAGCATCTTGTGTTCTCATCAGCGGAGGCACGGATTAATCCGCAACTGTCTTGGCTTGAGTTGTTGCAACAATAATAGAAACCTCTTTCCACGTTGTGTAGCGTCGGATCAAATGGTGTCGATTCTCGGGAGAGGCAGACAATTAGTTTAAGTAAGAGAAGAGATCCGGAAAATCTATTTTTTTATTGACAATAATGGTCTCAAGGTGTAATTAAGGAAACTGTGACATTTGCACGATGCTGGTATCGTCAGGTTGGACAAGCTGATAAAAATCAGCTATAATTAAAGTTCGCGTCGCCTGTCTAACAAACTAATACAAAAAATCTCTTAAATCCCATAAGAAACTCAATGCTCTGTGCCCTGTTTAAAAAGTTTACCAAGAACAACAGAGGCTGTAGATGTAGATTTATTAACTTGGCAACATAACACAACATAACAAAACACGATACAGGAGTCACAATACGATACGTATCACGAATACACTGACTGTTCCTGTGCGTTTTGGCCTCTTGGGGGCAGTGTGGTGCCGTACATCGATGGTGCACATACTTAAAGTGAGTGCAGAAGAAAGTTGCGATTGAATTCTATTAAAATAATTTGTTTTTCACACATTGGGAAGAATTTGTGTCTTTGCGTAGTGTTATCTTACCTGTGGGTATGTCTTCCTACAACATTTGTGTGTGAATATTTGTTATTTGAAGGAAAAGCACTCGCAAAGTCGATGCTAACTTCATGTTAGGCTTTTAGCATGAGCGCTAGGCTAGCAATGTTTTTAAAAACGAAGCAGTTAAATATACAGTGGATGTAATTCTTAACATCGTGTGCTTAGTTTTACAGTTAACTCCAACTGCGGTATCATTAAACAGCTTAAAGGATGCTTAGGGACAACAGAATAATACACTACACACTTGCTAGTTGCTAATGCTACACAAGCAAAAATGGTGCATTCAGGGTACTTTCACGCTTCGGTTTTCTTCAATAACGTTTTTAAGGGGAAAATAATTGTCCATTCGGCCCAATTGGCCGATTGTTTTGGCCGATTATAATCGGCGTCCGATTAATTAATGTGAATGTTGAGATATGCTGTCACACCGTCGCAATTAACTGAGGACTATAATGCAGGGTCATTACAGAATTTAATAGCAATCCACAAATGCCACCCCAATATGTCCCCTGATGACATCGACGCTTTAAAGCGAAACGAAAGCCAGTGAGTCCTTGAAGTAATAGGGCACCATCCATTTTGATGTTTGCCTTTTAAATGTGGTGAGCGATGATGGCCAGCAAGAGAATAATCATCCATTTTTGATGCACAAAAGCATCAGTGTGACAATGCTCGTCTCATAGCATTCACACTGTGACATATGACCACAAGACAAATGAGGCCTATGGTGACTTTGAAGTTCGGGTTGCTCATCTGAGAATTTTAAACGGTCTGAAAAGCAATTTATTCACAAGGCTAAACTTCTCACCCAAAAGCTTTCTCTTTGTTACGCAGACAAACACACGCGCGGACACACATTTAGCGAAGAGTGGCTTGAGAGAGGATATTTGCAGATCAAACAAAAGAAATGAGCTGTGGGAGATTGAGGGAAGGGGCAACAATAGGTGTTGGCATGCACAAATCGGAGACGCGGAAACTTACTGAGTCTGGATCACTGATGGACACTTGCTCTGAAAAGCGCACTTTGGGCGGGTTAGTTCGCAGACGGGCCTTTTTGGCTGCACTTATAAAGGCAGATTTTGGTGACTGTGGATATAAGTAAAGAGAGACGACAGAGTGAAGGTCAGTGATTAAAAAGATTTGTTGCTGAATGCAAACACTACAATTACATAATTACCATACAAGTAATCCATAGCCTGCGTATTAGGGCCACGTCTATTTTGTTCTTTTTTTTGGGGGGGGGTTTAATATTCCGAGAAAAAACTCGCAAATATGCTACTTTATGAAGTCGTCGCAAATTCGCAACTTTATAAAGAGGCAAATTTGCGAGAAAAAAGACTCAAAAACATTCGAGAACTACACCTAGTGTAATACTCAGACGCTTGTGCCAATACTTTTCGATCAGGTTTTCAAATAAGGAGATAGTAATTGCTTTAGCAGAAATTAACCATATGATGTTTGAAGTGTTGGGTACGGCCAGCGACAAAGACGCCTCGCTTTGCGAAGGTCCACTCCCTGAGGATCAAACATTTAAGTTAATTTGTTAAAATAAATATTTACTTGTAAATGTATGTTTCCAGAATTATTATTTACACATTTATACATTTTGGTATTTTTTTTTGTACAAGTGGTTAAGTTGATGTGTCGAATCTGCTGCTCTCCGTCATTCACTTTCATTTACCTTAAGTACGCTAGCTTCTGATTGGTTAGTGATAGTCAGCTGATAGGGGATCAGGATGTGTTGTCGCTCTGTCTGCCGTGTATGACGAGTAAAGTTTAAATTAAGAAAGAATCTGTCTCCATCCTGCCTTTTCATTTTTCAGACAGTGTCCAATTAACCACCGACAAATCTTCACATTAGACTCTAGCTACGCTAGTATTTGTCGTAAGTTTCTGAGTTTTTTTCTTGCAAATTTTCCACTTTATAAACTCGCAAAGATTTTTTTTTTCTCACAAGTGACTTTATAAAGTGGCAAATTTGTGAGTTTTTTCTCAGAATAAAAAAAATCTACGCGGCCCTAATTTTATTTATCGTAATATTTTTGGACATGTTTAAATATTTTCTTGTTTTGTACCAAAAAGATAAATGATCGTTTGAATAATTGTAATTTCAACTATTACCCAAATAATCCTTATTAATATTTTTTTTCATAATCAAACAGCCTTAAAATAAAACTAATTACAAACCCATCAACATTTTTGACCTCGTCATATTACCAGTTCTAAATGTGCCGTTTATTTAGCAAATTACATTCCTCCATGATGGATGGACGCTTTTAATGAATGACCTGAAGCTTTTTCACGGAGCGTTACCAGGAGAGAAATTACCAGTACTCTAATAATTAAGCGCCAAATGTGTGGGCGTGCATGTTAAGACGCGCGTGAAAAGAAGTGATGAGCGCAAGGTACTTGAACGCACCTGATGAGGCTGCAGCACAGTGAGAACAATAGTGTCTTTACAGCGTCTACGGGGAGACAACAGAGTAGAGTATGTTAGGTAACGCCATGTGCAGCGATGAGTGTTTGGAGAGCTTCGCCACTTTCTATCTGCCATTTCCTCTCTGACTGACTCGTCCACCATTTTGTGCTCATGCGGTCACGTATCAGTCACAGTAAGAAGAAGCATTGCAGGCCACCCTCTTTCATTTATCTCCGTTCCCTTGTTTTCACTTTTCACTTGGCCTCACAATTAATCCCCCTGGTCCTAAAGACTCCCCCACCCTCCCTCCTGGGACAGTAAAGGATGCTACCTTACAAGGTCTATGACTCTCTCTCGGGGCGCGTCGCTCACCGTCTCCTCGTTAATGGCCAAGATCTGATCTCCGGGGAGAAGCTTACCAAAGGAAGGTCCGTCTGCGGACACACAACCGGCATACCAAGTTTAACACTTCAATTTAAGCCAATTCACTCTTTTTATTACTGGCTTTCATTTTCTACCATTCGCACTCAACTAACCAGCAGAGACGGAGCGTACGATGACGGGCCTCTGGCTGCCGGCAATGAAGCCAAAGCCTTGAGTCGGGTGCCGCTGGATGGTGATTTGTCTAGCTGTGGCAGGACTTAGGGTACCACTGTCCATACCATCTTGGCTCTCCTCTAACATTGCAGAGCTAAACACACATAACACACAGTGGGATATTTTATTAGATATCCTTCACAATTTCTACTTAGACGGACTCAAATTCAGTCGTCTTGTATTATTTGACTTGGCCCGGTCCTCACATCATCGCGATTTGTTTGGCCTACCAGACACAACCCACCCACTGTAACTGAGGTTGAGACCAGCATTGGGGCACTTGGACAGCTTCATTTTGGGGGCACTGGCCAGCAGGCAAACCTTCACCAGCTGCTTGAAAGGCAGAAGCGTGTACCACTACTGGATGCTACCACCCTTTCTATCTTGCTTTCATCATAAGAAAAGGAATATGAATATTTGCTTAGGTAACACTGGGGACACATTTTTTTTGTTGTGTTTGTGTCTGACAGCTTTGTTTGACTAATGTTTGGGTGCGGAATCCAAAACTCATATATGTTTTTGAGCTATAGTGTCCCTGTTTTCTTAAAAAACATTAAATAAATGTGTATTTACAGTATGTAAATAAAACACTAAGAAAGAATAGTTAGATGCTATGAAAAAAACAACAACAAAAAACAGCTAAATGAAATAGAACATTTAACGGTATGCCCATGGTTACAAGTTTAAGAGCAAACCCAGCAGTAATCCTCTTAATTGCTAGTTTGCAGATACTGATAGTACTGACCTAGTACTGATAGTACTACTTGCCACGTAGCTATAGATGAATGAAATCACAATCATAGCTTCTTACTACAGTCTTTCTACAGCTAATCCAATTGTAATCTGATTTTACTACAGTCTTTCTACAGCTAATCCAATTGTAATCAGATTTTACTACAGTCTTTCTACAGCCAGTCCAATTGTAATCAGGTTTTACTACAGTCTTTCTATAGCTAATCCAATTGTAATCAGATTTTACTACAGTCTTTCTACAGCTAATCCAATTGTAATCTGATTTTACTACAGTCTTTCTACAGCTAATCCAATTGTAATATGATTTTACTACAGTCTTTCTACAGCTAATCCAATTGTAATTATATTTTACTACAGTCTTTCTACAGCTAATCCAATTGTAATCAGATTTTACTACAGTCTTTCTATAGCTAATCCAATTGTAATCAGATTTTACTACAGTCTTTCTATAGCTAATCCAATTGTAATCAGATTTTACTACAGTCTTTCTATAGCTAATCCAATTGTAATCAGATTTTACTACAGTCTTTCTACAGCTAATCCAATTGTAATTATATTTTACTACAGTCTTTCTACAGCTAATCCAATTGTAATAAGATTTTACTACAGTCTTTCTATAGCTAATCCAATTGTAATCTGATTTTACTACAGTCTTTCTACAGCTAATCCAATTGTAATTATATTTTACTACAGTCTTTCTACAGCTAATCCAATTGTAATAAGATTTTACTACAGTCTTTCTACAGCTAATCCAATTGTAATCAGATTTTACTACAGTCTTTCTACAGCTAATCCAATTGTAATTATATTTTACTACAGTCTTTCTACAGCTAATCCAATTGTAATCAGATTTTACTACAGTCCTTCTATAGCTAATCCAATTGTAATTATATTTTACTACAGTCTTTCTATAGCTAATCCAATCATAATCAGATTTTACTACAGTTTTTTTACACCTAATCCAATTGTAATAAGATCTTCTTGCTACAGTCTGTGTACTACTTGTACTACTACTACTTGTAGTAAATCCATTTGTAATCAGCTCATACATTCTTTCTACAGATGATCAATTGAATTTTGCTTATCTGGAAGGTAATCTGTGGAGAAAAAACTTCAAATAGTTTTTTTTTTCAAATAGTTTCCCAGTGTAATTTCTATTTGCGATTGTTTAGTGAGCCTTCAAGGAACCCCGACGATCCTGCAGTATGTCATGCTTTGCAGGGAAAATACACTAATACAGTAATAACGGAATACCTGTCACAGGCGTATGTGTGTCCATCCTGGACCTCGGCCATCCCCTGAGCGGAGGGAGCAGCATAGGACAGGTTTGCACTTCAAAGGCCACAATCTTTTTTTCAAAATCATTCACCTGTAGAATAGACGGGAGAGAACATAGACATGAAAAATAAATAATAAATACAGAAACAATTATATATATATATTTATATATGTAGGTAATTTTATTAATTTAATAAATTAATAAATTACGCATTTAATTATTCCATGACACCTTTAATTATTGGTTTATTTAATTCCATATTTAATTAATAAATTACACATTAAATGATTTCATGACACATTTATTTAATTATTTAAAATTAAATTTGGCACTTTTGGTCCTCCATAGACATGCGGCGAACGAATATATCTCTAAATCAGGTTTTGCCTGACCGCACAAGGTTAGAGTAAAAATGTTCGGATTTCTCTTTGATAACACGTGATTAAAGCATCTGACGGATGAGACCTGCCTTAAAAACAGCTCTTATCAAGGACGTAAGACGAGAGAATGCAAATAAAGTCTTTCACACACAATCAACCGATATCTCCGCCGCTGTTGTGAAGCGCCCCGCTCCCTTTTACAGATGCCTGCGTGGGAGGAAGTAAGAGCGAGAGTACAGTTAGACTGCGGGGAGTGCGTACGTGCCACTGGATTGTCTACGGCAGGGAACGTCACAAACAAAGTGACGGAAATATGTAAGCGTTTTAGCATCTGTGACATTAATGCTTTCAAATGGGAGAAGAAAAAGACCATGTCAAGATTGCTCCGAGTTCTTATGCATGGATGCAAGAGCAAATGCTTTTGTGAGTGCCACAGGCGGACAACAAACTGTCAGTAACTGGAGGCTGAGTCCTTTGGTCAATAGTTTATTGATTTGAATTCTTGTCACTTGTAGTTTGTGCTAACAGTGGATTGCGAGGGACACGGCTCATCTCCAGATCCGGTGGTGCATAACTGATCTCGACCTTGTGTCTCACAAGAGACCATTTATCTTTGATCAATTTATTTTTAATCCCATGATGAAAAAATCCATTACCCGTTGTGGGATTTGAAGTAAAAACTGTAATTAGATAATAAACTATTCGACATTCATCTGTCGGTATCCGAGGTGAACAGCGGTGACGAATGTTGCCGTCCCAGCTGCTACTGCCGCGGAAAAATGATAATTTTGTTCGACAATGATTACTGCCCCCTCATCTATTATCCACCGTCTATTATTACGTCCTCAGGTACTTGACACCCCTCCTTGAGCCATCCCTTTACTATGGTGGAGGGGTTTGTGCGTTTCAAGGATCCTAGGATGCAGTCTGGGGCTTTATGCCCCTGGCCTGGTCACCCATGACAAAACAGGTTCTAGGTGATGGGCCAGACAAAGCACGGCTCAAAACACCCCTTACGATAAGTCAGAAATTTGCATCCTGTTATCCCTTGCCTGGACGCAGGTCACCCGGGCCCCCCTTTGGGGGCCAGGCCAGGCCTTCACCCATGGGTCCTGGCCGGTCACAGCCCAAAGAGGCAGTGTGGGTCCCCCTTGGACTCACCACCTGTGGAAGGGGCCAAAGGGGTCAGGTGCTGTGTGAGCTAAACGCGGGAACCTTGCCTATCCCTGATCCCCAGCTACAGAAGCTAGATCTTGGAAGATGGATGCATCTCTGGTGAG
Source organism: Vanacampus margaritifer (assembly GCF_051991255.1). Taxonomy (NCBI): domain Eukaryota; kingdom Metazoa; phylum Chordata; class Actinopteri; order Syngnathiformes; family Syngnathidae; genus Vanacampus; species Vanacampus margaritifer. The sequence continues at coordinate 22,853,427 of NC_135441.1, read as the reverse complement.
GTCTTCCGAGCATGGCCAACTGGGAGGAGGTCCCGGGGAGGACCCAGGACACGCTGGAGTGAATATGTCACTTGGCTGGCCTGGGAGTACCTTGGGATCCCTTTTTGTAGGAGCTGGATGAAGTGGCTGGGGAGAGGGAAGTCTGGTCTTCCTTGCTGAAACTGCTGCCCCCGCGACCCGACCTCGGATAAGCGAGGGTTAATGAGTGGATGGATGAGGTCCTTGAAAGTGCAAGTCTACCTACATTTCTTTGTTCCTTTCTTTCTGCCCCTTTAATGAGTTTTAATTGCTATCTGCTTTCCTGTCCAGGTTCTGGAAGGACTCCCATCTGGCGGGTCTTCAAGGAGTGGCCAAGGATGACTCACTAATCAGGTGTGTGTGAGACTGTCACTGTGAATGTCAGTAGCATCTTGACTGAAAACTCGGACGGATAAAACTATGTTTGGGACTTCTGGACCTTATTAGGCCTCTTTGAGAACTCTTGACAGTTACTGCTATGGGAACAAGAAGCCATTGAGGGTGGGGAGTCTTCTCCCAGACCTGCTATCACTTTTCAAAGGCGTCCCTCAGGGTTCTATACTTGGTCCAAATGTTTTCACTGTTTATATCAACAATAGAACTCATGCTATTCATAACTCTCTATTCGTGAATTGTCGTTAGTGGGAAAAACCTAGCAAGGCGCCACGGCAATTGTCGTCAACTACGTTTTATTAACTCATTCACTCCCAGCCATTTTCACTGAAGCAACCCCCTTTGTTCCCGGCTGTTTTACTGGATTTTGACTGATTTTGCAAGGCCCACAGAATATTGTGTTCTATTGCTATAAAAACATGGAACCTACAAAAAGAAAGATGGGGAAATCAGCTTGTTTGTCAACATGATCCTGGTTGATCTCTTATACTCTGCTGCCACCTGATGGCCGTTTTTGTAATTAATACCATTGCTTCACCTTTTCTCTGGAGTTCAGAGTTTGCATCAAAGTCTTCTGTATGCTATAGCATTAAAAACTAAACAAAAACGTAAAATACGTCTTTGGGACACTTAAAACATTTAAAATAGAATATATTTATATATATACGTTTTTGGGAGCAAATGAGTTAATGAAATGGGCAGCAGGTGAGATTTGGTGTCTCATTGGAATGCAGAAACTCAAAATTCGATTGTCACAAGCAGCTTGTGATAGGTTAAAGTGTTTGTCACGTTAAATATACTACAATGGGTGTCACAAAATGTGACAGAAATGATGATAAAGAGCTTGTTTTTTGCCATTTTTTGGTGCAAAATAGACGATTTGAGTGAAACCAACCCACACTCTAAAAACAGTTGGGTTAAAAAGTAACCCAATTATGGATCAAAAATGGACCGATCCACTTTATGGGTCAATTTTATACAAAATGACCCAAGTAAAGAATCTGACCAATATTTATGAGTTGTTTTACGCTGAAAGACGCAATTCTTGACTTAAAGTTAAATCGGGTTAAATCGACCCAAGTAGAGGATCGGCCCATTTTTTACCCATCGTTGGGTTATTTTTGAGTCTTTCACCTATAAAACACGATTCTGTGAGGCTTGAAAGATGCTCCAAATTGGCTGGCACTCACTGGATTCTTTCTTCTTTTTTTTTTAATGGCTGGTATTGAAAGTGTTAATACTTCTACAGAACCCCTGTTCTTAAATCTAAATCTTCTTGTTACCAATCTTCTTGTTGTTGCCTGGCAAGGGCCTTCCTTTATAAAACCCCTTGGGGTGCCCAGGCAAGACCCTGACAGACAGATAAATTGAGATATCTACGACAAACATTTTTAGAGCTTTTTACCGAAGCAGAAATGAAAAGACATCACTTTGTGGTTTATAAACATCTTACATGCAAATGCAAATTCCTGACTTGACTTTTGAGAAGAAGCGAGAGAGCGATGAAGGTCGCCAAGGGACGCTGAGGCAAACATATCTACGCGCCAATAGCAGCATTGCGCAAATGCCAAAAGGGAGGACACCGAGGAACTCTGTCAAGAAATGATCCCCAAGGGCATCAGCAGGTCTGCCCGTTGCTATGACGACAGCTCTCGGCGCAGCTCGTTGAAGCTGGTGGGTGGATGAGAATAGCGATGTGGTGGCGGCATCTTAGAGAGAGCTCCCCAGCTGCTTTGCCGTCCCACGTAGCAGCCGTGGCCACATTTCAGAGTCAACTTCAGGCACAGGGGTCAGAGCACCTGGTGCACACGCTGCCCCCTAGTGTTCCAGACTGCAACTGTTCCCCATGGCCTCTGGGTCAGGTAACAATGAATGACCTTCTCTCACCGTTCTTCCAGGCTTGACAATTTTATCATCATTAGTTTGTGGGGGCATTACAAAAAAAAATAAACAAATATATAAATAAATAAAAATAACAGCAGTGCAGAATATGTCATGGGCAACCGTGACCAGGTGACACCGAAGGCCAAATTAATCAGTTGATCAGTTTGCGAGGATGGTAATTGATCTGATTTGCAAAGCAACAATAATACAATAAGTTGCACATTATACTTTATGCATGGTGAAGGTATTTGCTAAAAATAACTTCCCCCCGGTGGCCACTAGCGGTGCAACAATTAATCGACAACTAATCGATGTTAGGTCTTTTAAAATTGGCAAAAATATGCCTTTTTTTTTGCAGATTTTTCTTCTTCTTTCTTTTTTTTTTTTTTACACATTAACATATTACAAAGAAAATTACATTCCCCACAATGTTTTTTTTTTTTGCCATTTTTTTAAATGATTTTTTTTTTCTCTGTTGTAAAACAAATACTAAATGACAAAGTATTGTAAAACAATCTAATGGTCTGCCTGGACAGTATTTCATATATTTATTGCTGTAAATGTCAAAGGACCCCCCCATTAATTAATTAATTAATTAAGAAATAATTAATTAATTAATTAAGTAATTAAGTATTTGCCGATTAATCAGTTATCGGAATTTGTTAAGAATTCTTCAAGTTGTTTTGTTTGCGATGTTCACTTATCTTATTTTCAAACGTATGCTTTTAATTTGAAAGGCCGCGCCGTATTTCCGCTTCCTGTTTTCGGTCATCCGTTCATCATTCAGTTGGTAGCTTGTGGTCGTAGATGACGAAGTGTGCGTCCATTCTGATTCGTTCCAATTCTAATTCATGCTGATACGTTCTTATGTGTGTTTGGTAAGAAAATATGAGTCTTTATGTATCTTATATGTTCGTTTTGGCTGCTGTTTGCACTTATTAGCAGTAGTTGATAGCTAACTGCTAGAGTGTGTGTGTGACTGTTAGTAACTTGCTATTATGAGTAACTTTAAATGTAATTGTTTTCTTTCCTTTATTTCTCCAGATACTGTAAATCTGCACATGCAAATAAGTCTGCATTTAGAGTTGTTGTTGGTTAATCCATCCTAAATAACCATTTCAGAGGTGGAATCTTCAACAATTTTATTCTGCCAAATATTGTAATTAGCAACAGCCTGAAAAAAATCCTTAGCAGTTGGGGCCAAATAATTTTTTTATTTTTTATTTTTAATCCAGATGAAACAAGATTAACAGATTAATCAAACAAATCATTCGATGATCAAAATAATCATTAGTTGCTGGACAACACATTGCACAATAGATATCATTGAGTCTATAGATACACACCTGCAGCAAACACAACAATTTTATGCTTATTAGAGTCGCAACTTGCCATTTTCACATAACTGCAGTTGAACTGCAAATTTACCCCAAAAAATAAAAATAAAAAAATCCCCAAATATCTGTGAAAAACTGATAAAATAATGTCAAACTTTGATCATCGGAGCTTGCTGTGGATCAAAATTGCATCATTAAATGGAGGGTAACCACCCATAGCTGCTGGTGCTTTTATGGCAATTGAGCGGGCTCTAAAATGAGGCACTATTGTTGCCATTATGAATACAAATAGCAGAAAGCGGCAGTGGTCCTATTGTGACGGAAATAAGAATTTGAGCCACTGTTGACACTCGGTGGAAGTAGCAGTCACAATTACCATTTTAATGGAAAAGGCACCCTTGAATTGTAGTAATATGGAATGAATCTTGTCAAATTCATTAGTAAGGTGTAAGTAGTGTCATTACAAACTGTAAGCAATTAGGGCAACACGATTTTCTTTGATGTTGGTGAGGACTTGGTCAAGCTCCCCAGATTTAATTTCTTGATCTGGAATACATCCAGGCAGACAGTAACCTCAATTACGTTGCTAGACTGAGCAGTAATGACGGGGGGGGGGGGGGATTGCGGTTGGGGGGTGTACGCACGAACAATTCACAGCGGAGGGGCGATACTGATGAGACGGTAATTTCCCCCAGGAGTGCTACCAACGACATCACAAATGAAGCAAACTTTTCTTTAAATGTCACAAAACTGTGCATAGAGGAGTGTGAAGGAGTATTTGCTTCCTTCCCGATTCCTGATTATTTTGCATATGAACGATTTGAGAATCATCAAATTAAAGGACAAATGAGAAAGAAATGAATTGAACATCAAATGGTGAGGCAGACGTGCTCACCATTAGGACACTGTGCTGTTCAAATTGAACGAAATAATAGTAAAGTTCTACTTCTAATAGTAATTAATGTAAGTAATAGAATAATTAATTTTTACGGATAATTGATTATCAAAACAATTGCTGATTATTTTTGAGAATCGATTAAGCGCTTCAGAGATCAACATTTTTGTGTATTTTCTGACATGTTGAGGACCAAAGTAGTAAATGAATTTTTTAATTTACATTTGTGAATTTTCTGCACTGTCCATTTGAAAAAACTGTTTTCCAATTAATCGATTGAAAACTTAATATTCAACAGATTATTCGATTAAAATAATAGCCCAAATACATTTTAGTAGGGCTGCAAATGATGATTATTTTAATAATCATTTAATCGCTCAATTATTTTGTTGATTAATCGGATTATCAATTAATTGACAAAATAATCAATAGATTACTCAATTAAAATAATAGCCCTAATTCATTTTAGTAGGGATGCAAATAATGATTGTTTTAATAATTAAAAAAAAAAACTGTTTCCATTTCCATCCCTTTATTTAAAAAAATAGGGCATTATTTCAAATTGAGAGTGCCCGTGTTGCATATCATTGTGTTCCATCCGTTCACAAAGAAGTCCTCCGCGGGCCATAACAAAAGGTTGCCAACATTTTGCATCATGGACAAAATCCCAGAATCTGCAAAAATCCTTTTAACATGATGAAAGAGGATATGCGTTTTTATCTCGCGGTAAAATGAGCCGATCACACATCAGGCCTCCCGCACCCCAAAAATAATAACTGACTGGCTTCAGTTTTACACACTCTATATAATTACATACGTTTTGTCATGTTGACACACTCAAAAACAAAATTGATTCCCAGCGAGGTAAATGTTGAGAGTTTTAATGAGCGTCTTTGTCTGATGATTTGTCAAACAATTGGCTTTGTTTTCGTATTTTCCGATCATTGTGTTGCACAACAAGTTGTCATATCAGATCGCATTACTTGTGATGTGACATGCAAATAATTTTCTGTTTACAAAGACTCTCCTGCTCTGATTTTGACTTTCATTGAGACACTGTCATGTAAACATTGTGTTGTGATAACCAAAACCCACATAATAATGAGACCGTAACAAGTTGACGCAAACAACACATTACTAAGGGAGAAATGAAAGCTTTGGCATTGTTAGGACTCTGTTTTGGGTTGGGATCGTGGGGTTATTATGTTGTTATGGTTTTGTATTATGTCACTTATGATGAGGATGTGTTCATCACTCTTATTTTGTAGTTGCTATACAGTTGGTATGTCCCTTGTGATGTTTTCAGTTGCTATGTAGTGGCTATGTTCCTTATGGCGATCAAGTTGCTATGCTGCAGTAATAGTCACTGCTATTTTCTCTAGTCACTCTTATTTTGCAGTTGCAATTCAGTTTCTATGTCCCTTATGATGATGTTGTAATTTGCTATGCAGTTTCTTTGTTCCTTGTGATGATGAAGTTGTTAGTTGCTATGCTCCTGTAATAGTCACTCTTATTTTGACTAGTCACTCTTATTTTTGTAGTTCATATACAGTTGCTATGTCCCTTGTGATGTTATCAGTTGCTATGCAGTCGCTATGTTCCTTACGATTATTAAGTTGTCAGTTGCTATGCTCACATAATAGTCACTCTTATTTTGCAGTGGCTATGTTCCTTATGGCAATCAAGTTGCTAGTTGCTATGCTGCAGTGATAGTCACTCTTATTTTCTCTAGTCACTCTTATTTTGCAGTTGCAATACAGTTTCTATGTCAAATATGATGATGTTATCCTTTTCTATGTAGTCAGTATGTTCCTTATCATGATGACGTTGTCAGTTGCTATGCCCCTGTAATAGTCACTCTTGTTTTGTCATATGGGCCTTTATTCTTTGGTCTTGCCCTAGCTGGAGTTTGTAAGTGAAACTTTTGTCAGTAGGTTTAGGTCCAAGGAGAAAGGTAACAGGCTTTGGAGTAGACATAAATTCTCCAGAATAGAGTTTACAACCTTAGGGACAACACCAGCACTAGTGCGCAATACCCCCCCCCCCCCCCCACCAACAAATTCCATTAGGTGTCCTATGCAAACAAAGAAAACAATGACCCTGTAATTTACTGGACTGTGAATGTTGTTAAAGCAGCTCATCCTGTCGCGATGACCTCAAATGAACTTCTGGCAAAAACACTTCTCCTTTCTCTTAGTCACCTTGTTTTGTTAGCTGAAGGTGAATGAATAGTGGTGATAGTGGGCAGAGTGTCATGCCACATCCTTAGTAAAAACTGGAGAGTAAACAGGTCGCGAAAAGTATCCCCACCTTCAGAATCCCTTGATTTCTTTCATTTCCTTTTCCTTTTGGTGCAGCAAACACCTTGCCAAATACTTTTATCTCTGCAGTATTGTGTACAGGGCCGGACTGGAACTCATTTTCAGCCCTGGAGTTTCAGGGCTCGGACCGGCCCACTTTAGTTTAGTGGATGCTCTTTATTTACGGGCTGATCATGTGTGGGCTGCGATTTTGAAACAATGTGTGGGCTCCTGCCTGCCGATTCGCGGCCCAAAATATAGGACGGCCCACCTGGAATTGTCCCGCCAGTCCCGGCTTGATTGTGTATATTCTGCTTTATAGATTAATGGGCCACTAACCATTCAGACTTTCCACTTAAATGTGTGTTTAATTTTTATTTTAAATACACTAACTAATTTCACTTCCACAGCCCGTTACACACAGATAGCAAGCGATTATATACATTAGTTATCAGTTGTAGCAACAGCATGGACGGACTGTGAACAAAATTCGGTCCTGTAGAATATTCACATAATTTGTAAAATATTGGTATTCGTTGTTCGTTCTCAGTTGCTATGCAGTTACTATGCTCTTTGTGATGAAGTGGCTATTCCCATTGTGATGATGAAGTTGTCAGTTGCTCTGCTCATTGTGATGGTGAAGTTGTCAGTTGCTACGGCCCTTGTGATTATGAAGTTGTCAGTTGCTATGCCCTTTGTAACGATGAAGTTGTAAGTTACTATGCAGTCACTGTGTCCTTTATGGTGTCGTTGTCAGTTGTTATGCGGTGGCTATGGCCTTTGTGATGATGAAGTTGTCAGTTGCTATGGCCCGTGTGATGATGAGGTTGTCAGTTGCTATGCCCTTTGTGATGGTGAAGTCATCAGTTGCTATGCAGCTGCTATGTCCTTTGTGATGACGTTATCAGTTGCTATGCAGTGGCTATGGCCCTTGTGATGATGAAGTTGGGAGTTGCTATGCCCCTTGTGATGATGACGTTGGCAGGAGCTATGCAGTTTCTATGGCCCTTGTAATAATGTTGTCAGTTGCTATGCAGTTGCTATGTCCCTTGTGATTAAGTTGTCAGTTGCTTTGCAGTTGATATGCCCCTTGTGATGATGTTGTCATTTGCTATGCAGTTGCTATGTCCCTTGTCATGATGTTGTCATTTGCTATGCAGTTGCCATGCCCCTTGTGATGATGAAGTTGTCAGTTGCTATGGAGTTATGTATAATATACTGTATGCATAAAACTGACTTAAATGTAAAAAAAAAATGCTGTTTTTATTTACCCAAATACTTCAAAAAGGGTCATTTTAGAGCTGTAATTTTAATACTGCGATATTTTTGCTCATGGTTAACACACCATCAGAATTTAATGGTGGGCCCATGCTCACACGCCACCATCATCTGGATCTGGCAGGGTACAACCCAACTAGCCCCGGTTCAGTATAATCACAGAAGCATATCTCACTATGTTCTGAGGTGCAAGTGCTATGATAATATTTCTGGTTTGATCTACAAGGAAGATGATGGCACCATCTGTTCCCTGACTATAGATGAAAGGCCGGTGGTCTACCTGACCAAAATGTCGATAGATTGCACTTGACTTATCTGTCAATGCCCCGGGTCTTTTCTCCCCTGCATTATTAATGTGATCATTACGCTACATGATCTTAAGCACAACACTAAAGTGAAGATCTGTCCCTCTATAGCAACGTAACCGCTCTAATGGAGTGCTGCTATCTTGGCACACATCAAGTGGTTATTGTGGTAAGAGTCAAGATTTAGAGCGCCCTTTACCTGCTCAACTCGACTCTCCACATATTTCGCCACTCTTGACATTAAATGCCTGAATGTGCTGTTCGCTCATTGTCCAATGTTTAGGGAACAAATTAATGACAGGAAGAGTGGAACTGCCAATGTTTGACTGGTGAGTAAATTCGATCGTATTTAAATACATTCTGTGCTACGTTTGTAGCATTTAGCCTGCAAGTGAACATATTTGTGAGTATGTATTTAAATATGTTCGAACACACTCACAAATACATTTGAACGTACTCATCAGTCAAAAATGATTAATTCACAGATTGACGCTTCCGTACACATCAGATTTTGTTTTAATCACTTTTTAATTTGACTATCAAGCAAATGTTTGAGTTTTTCGCTATTGCGCTTCTCTACAGTTTAAGACTGGACTGTTAAAAAGTGCTAAAGCACAGTATGTTCCCTCGCACGAATACTGTATATCACCTTTTGTAATCATGTAGCTAATATTAATTAATTTGCTCCCAAAAACGTTTTTATACGTTTTTTATTATGTTTTTTTTTGGGGGGGGGGGGGGTGCTGAAGCACACAGAAGGCTTTGATGCAGCCTCTGAACTAAAGAGAATGGTTGAAGCAATGGTAGTTATTACAAAAAAACGGCCAGCAGGTGGCAGCAGAATATAAGAGATCAACCAGGGCCATGTTGCAAAAAGCTCTTTCCCCCACTGTTTTAAACAAATTTGTGAATAATGATGAAACTTAGCTACATTCTAATGCTAATTGCTGCAAAACGTTAACAGATACAAATATACTTATTTTCCTGATAAAATAAGAGATTTTAATCTTTCTTTTGGTAGGTTCTGTTTTTATAGCAATAGAGCAGAATATTCTGTGGGCCTTGCAAAATTCAGTCAAAATCCAGTAAAACAGCTGGGAGCAAAGGGGGTTGCTTCAGTGAAAATGGCTGGGAGTGATTGAGTTAATTGATTCACGTGTTAAATTTGTCACTTTTTACAGCATTCAATCAGATTCATCACCAGATTAAAAACGGGAGCGGAGTTTGTTATCATTAAGACTTCATCATCTTTAATTATCAGTCACATAGCAATCTGCAAAGTCCGCATATTTCTTATTAAAAAAAAAAAGCACTGTTAGCAAAAACTTCATTAGCACGTGTGCACGTGACTCCACTGCAGAGGTTTCATCAGTGACCGTAATCTTATTCCCAATATCTGCCATGTGCTGTTTTTTTTCCCCCCCTGATCCACATGTTTGATCTAGTAAGTCTTGTGTCGAGCTGAGACCAGGGCAGCGCTGGGGTTCGGTTGTTACTGTTGTTGCAGCAAGCAAAAAAGTCCTGACATCAATTTGTGTTGGCTCGGCCCTTTCGGATACTCCCAAAAAAACGTTAAGGATTTAAAAGTGGATCGATGGATTGTGTGTGTTTTTATAGTCCCGTAGCAGCAGGCGTGGCTGGCACCCGAGCTGTACATTCACATAGCGGACCCAATAGCTCTTCGCAGATAAAATATTCCACCGTCGAGATGGCTCAACATAAACAAGTGAGGACAAACAGATGTTCGGCTCCCTTGCAGGTTGTTGAGGAGGATTTTTGTTGATGAGGTGTCTTGGGTGACAAAATGCAGCCCATCCGTGTAATATAGATTTCCAATTTATACGCAGCCATAAAGAAAACATTTATAGAGTCCAGGCTGTCACGAATCTGCGGCACATGACCTTGGAGGACATAAATAATATAATATGTGGTAACGAATCATGCTGGTATTTGTTCATTTGATTCACAGTTCCCAGAAGTCTGATTTTTTTTTTCTTCGGTTAAAAATCCACAAAAGAATAACAGCGCACTATTTCATGTACGCGCCATCTATCAGAAACTAATGCTAATCTATGCTAGTGCTACAAGATCTTCGCCCCGGCCTAGTTGCCAAGTCATCGGTGCTATTTTGTAAATTAGGCACATTGTTATATAACAATGCAGAAAAATTTATATTTTCAAAACCAAAGGATTTACTTGTTGTGTACAATCAAAATTCAATTTTCTATAATGTCCGTGTAACCTTTGAAAATATTTTCTTATTCCCTTTCATGAGCTGAATGTATAAACTCAGTCTTGTGTGGACTTGCTTGTCTTTAAATTAGGGATAGACCGATATGTTTTTTTTACAGAGCTGATATGATACCGATTATTAGCAGTCAAGGATGCTGATAACTGATATTTGGAGCCGATATTCATTTTCAGGGAAAATATTGGCATCAAAATGAAAACAAAAACAAATTCCAACTTTTTTTTATTTTTTTTTTAGGCGAGAGCATACAGAAGGCCTGAAGTGGTTGCTTAAAGCAATGGTAGTTATTACAAAAAATGGCTAGCAGGTAGCAGCAGAGTATAAGAGATCAACCAGGGCCATTTTGCAAAAAGGCTCTTTCCCCCACTGTTTTAAACAGATTTGTGAATAATAATGAAACTTAGCTACATTCTAATGCTAATTGCTGCAAAACGGAAACAGATACAAGCATACTTTTTTTTCTTGATGAAAGAAGAGACTCTAATATTTATTTTGGTAGGTTGCATGTTTTTATAGCAATAGAACACAATATTCTGTGGGCCTTGCAAAATCTGTCATAATCCTCCTGAATGAGTCAATTAGAAATTCGGAGTAAAAACAAACCCTCTTCAATTTTTTTTGTCATGGGATAGGCCAATTCTCCCGTACACTGTAAAAATAACTCAATTTTCCTCTCTTCCAAGTGTAAATTTTACTCTGTTTAGAGTGGGACCAAATTGACTTTTTTAAAGAGTAAAATGTACTCTACAAAATTGACTGTGTGTAAAACAAAAACCAAACCCCTTCAAAACCAAATGTTTCTCAGTGCAAACATAGCCAAGTGGTCCTGAACAGCTGCGCTCACCAGCCGCACCATCCGCATGTCTAAAAGCCAGAAGCGAGGCAGAGTGTCCGTGACAGCAGCAGAGTGGCTCTGTCTCTCTGCTGTCACCCTCCAGTGAAGCAGCTTCTCTCCTGACAGTCCAACACCGCAGAGTGAAACTCATTCTCCACGCAACGCTGCCCTCCCAAATGCCTCCAGCTCTCCTCTCCGCCGCCACCCGCAAGACCCTCCTCACATTGCGCCAGTAAAGTGGTCTTCTCCTTCCAAACGTCTTCCCATATTCTATACAGGTGAGTATCATGGAAAATCACTTTTACTTCAGTAGTTCAATTCAAAAGCAAAGCTCATAATCTAGTTACTACACAACGGGTTCTATTCTCGTGGCCAGCGCAAGTTTGGCACAAAGCGCATCGTAAATCTGCGCTGAGGCGGGTTTGACCAGGTGTTGGTAATTTCGCGCAAGCCAGTGTGGCAACAAAAAATGTAAGCGAGTACCCTCGATCAATACAGAATGTGCTGCTAGTGATGTAAATGTCAGCTGACCTAATTTGGAAGACAATTTAGCGCACTAGTTTAAACTATTAAAACGTGCTACTATGATTATCTTACTCATAACATCCAATTACTGTATAGCATTTCTGCACACTAATAGGTAGGGCTGGGTATCGATTCAAATTTCCTCAATCCATTCACAAGAGTTCAGTTCGATTCGATTTCGATTTTTTTCTGTTTCGATTGGTGGACAATTACTGTGAAAAGAAAAAGAATGAAGATGACCACCAGAAAAAAAACATGTATCTATTTCGACGTCTGTGGTTGGCCACGATATTAACACTGAAGGACATTGTCTACTCATTTTTTTACTCGTTTATCTCTCTTGTCATTTTATTGGCCAACATTAATGCAGCTATCCGGATGCTTTGCTCGCATTTATCGACAGATCCCGGCGATTACGCTTCGTCTTAAAGCGATTCATCACAGAGTAGTAGAGTGGTGGGTCCGCTATGGAGGACCAAAAACGGCCAAAATTCAAAATAAATAAATGACTAAATAAATGACTAAAAGTGAAAATAAAAACGGGTATAAAAATATAACTCGAAATTTTAAAAAAATATATATATAAATGAAAAAAAAAAAAAATATATATATATATATACACACACACACATACATAGTATATATGCATAAATAAATACATTTGTATTTAATTTTTGAGTGTTTTATATATCCGTTTTTATTTTCACTTTTAGTCACTTATTTATTTATTTTATATCATTTATTTAGTCATTTATCTATTTTGGATTTTGGCAGTTTTGATCCATACTGCCAGGACGAAATGTTATTCAAATGAGGGGGCGGTCCTAAGCGTGTCTTGGGTTGGACGCCGCCGCCGCAAACTACCTTTCATTGGTCGAGTGAGCGACTCGGCGAACAAGGAAGTCTCGCGGGCTTGCATTGCAACTCAAGTCACAAGTTGCTTAATACTTGAGCGAGCAAAGTGGTTTACGGAGGCACATTTGAAAAACAAAGTTATTTCAATTTCCATTTTGTTCCCTCTCTGTGTGGCCCAGTACGAACTGTCTGATGGACTGGTACCATTCTACTGCCCGGTGGTTTGGAACCGCTGGTTTAGTACGCTGGTGCATGATGTTTTGTGTTCGTCAGAGGAATGCTCGCCTGAAATCCTGACCACAGTGAGAGGCGGATTTGTCTAACTACATGGAGCGGCATTTTCACCCTCTTTCTCTTCTTATCTTCCTCTGCCACCACAAACTTATCTGCTCCTGGTATGCTTTAGCGGCTATGTGAAGAATACCAAGTGGCTTCTCCATTCACATGTGTAATCATCGGGCGTGCTCGGCTGTCAGGCTGCTGTTGCCGCATGTCTGCCTCGACCCGAGTGAGGCGTAAGCAGTGTTTCCCATCCTTTATTGAGCCGAGGCACCCGTTCCACATAACAAAAATCTTACGGCAACACCAGTTGCTATACTCATAAATTGACTAACTCGGTGTAAAATCCGGGCCTGTTTAATTGCACACTGCAACTAACTATCTTAACTCATTTTCTTCTAAAAGCGTATAAATACGTTCTATTTTAAATATTACTGTGCTCCCAAAGACGTGTTTATACGTTTTTTAAATTTTGTTTTTATGGTACAGCATACAAAAGGCTTTGATGCAGCCTCTGAACTGAAAAGAATGGTTGACGCAATGGTAGTTATTACAAAAACGACCAGCAGGTGGCAGCAAAGTATCTCTTTGACTGCCAGACGTTTTCAGAAAAGGAATGCCGTGGGTGCCAACCGATTTAAGCATTTTTGACTGATCTTTCAAGGTCCACAGAGAAGTATGTGTTTGGACTATGGAAACACACATACTACCAAATAAAAGATTGGACTCTCATCTTTCATCAGAAAAAAAAGTTTGTTTCTACCTTATTCCGTTTTTCAGTAATCAACAATAGAAAATGGTTAGTTTCACCTCTGTTTTGAAAAAAAAAAAAAAAAACGTCTTTTAACGTCTTTGGCACTCCATAGGATTTTACTAAACGTTATTTAACGTTTTTGGCAGTCAAAGAGGTATAAGAGATCAACCAGGGCCATGTAGCAAAAAGCTTTTCCCCCAGTGTTTTAAACAGATTTGTAAATTATTAAACTTAGCTATACTCTAATGCTAATTGCTGCAAAATGGAAACAGATAGAATATACTTTCTTTTCCTTATGAAAGAAGAGACTCTAATCTTTTATTTGGTAGGTTCCATGTTTTGATAGCAAAAGAGCACAATATTCTGTGGGCCTTGCAAAATCAGTCAAAATCCAGTAAAACAGACGGGAGCAAAGGTGGTTGCTTCAGTGAAAATGGCTGTTAATAATGAATTTTGTTGATTAATTGATGAATCAAAAACAACGTGTTTTAAATTCCACCCCTTATTTCAAATATTTGATCATTAATTGATTATAATCGATCAATTAATCATTTCAATTAATTGTACCTGTAATATGTGTGTATAGCACTTTTAACATTTGGAAAACAGTGTTTATTAAAAACCTCTAATGGCCATTTTGTTTCTGAAGGCACATATAGAACAAACAACTAAATAAACAACAACCACATAAACAAACAAATAACCATTCACACGATGGACAATTTAGAGTCACCAGTTATTCTGTTTTGGGAGGACAAAAGTACAGAAAATAAACGGATAATATTTTGTTGTCTGCGGAGATTTGCCTTACATTACAGGCTCTGTAACGGAAAACATCCCACTATATAAAACGAATATGTAAAAAATTGCTTATTGAAGTTTTAGACGTGTACAATTGTAAAATATAACTTATAAAAACATACACGCCCATTCATGTTTTTATGGGTGATAAGTGCAGTGTAGATAAATGTCTATGCTATATCCATATAACAATAAATAAACAAGCATGTTTATCATAGTTTTTTTTTTTTCCATTTATGCTTGTACAAGGCAATAAAGCGGAACGCTGTATTTCTTTAATAAAGAGTATTCACATTCTGTCTTTGGTCGGATATTTCCAGGAGGCGTGCGCCTCTCTGTAGTATAATATATTGTCTGCCGAATAGGAAATGAATATATGCATGGCTGCTCGTCCAGCTTGAATCCATTCAGTGCTCCTTGGGTGAAGGAGAGAGGCGAGCAAGTTGCATCCTGCTGCTCTGTGCAGATTTAAAAGCGCTTGAGCTGCATTGAAGCACAAAACACCGTTCTTGTTTGCGTTTCTTATTGTTGTACGCAACGTTGAAATTCGCTTACAAGCATTAGCCACGGGCTTTTATACCTGAAAAAAAAAAGGGATCCTTGGTATCTTACAATTTGTTCACTCCTTTGAAAGCATCATCATCCTTTGTGGTATTGATTTATTTGGATTTTTGTTTAATGGCTCAATGCTCTTGGCTATGCTGAATCGCACGACCGGTCCGGAATGAGAAAGGCTTGGAAAACAGGTCATTTATGTTTAAAAAAAGTAAAAGGCACATCAGAGCCCATTCATTCTCCAATATTTCACACAGCCATGTTCACTGAAGCAACCCCCTTCGCTCCCGGCTGTTTTACTTGATTTTGACTGATTTTGCAAGGCCTACGGACTATTGCGTTCTATTGCTATAAAAACATGGAACCTAACAAAAGAAAGATTAGAGTCTCTTCTTTCATAAAAGCTTGGAAAACAGGTCATTTATTGGTTTTAAAAAAGTGAAAGGCACATCAGAGCCATTCATTCTCCAATATTTCACACAGGACGCCTGTTACATCGTGTGCACCTGCGGAGCGACACATCTTCTTTTTTTTTTGCGAGTGGTGACAAAAGCGAAATTCGGTGACTTGTTATGATGAATCTGAGTGCAACTGGGCATTCTTGTCCCAGTTAATGGGCCACAATCGATAACGTGAGCAGCTTATCGGCGACCGCGGTGTGATAACCCCGCTATGAGGGGCCTTGGAAAACACATGCTAATCAATACCATTGCAGGCATAATCAAAAAGATTCTCGGAGACATGCGATACTGAACACTTTGCCAATTGATTTGAACGGATCGATGAATAAAACTGTCTCAAAGTGTACAAAAGCGATGTAACTGTGGGGAATGTTTGCAACGGTGAAAACAGGAATAGAAATGAATTTCCGGCAGAATTTTGGGGCAAATGTTGGTGATGATCTTTAACTCTTTGACTGCCAGATGTGTCGCCAGTGCCAGCCGATTTAAGCATTTTGACTGATCTTTCAAGGTCCACAGAAAATGTTGTGTTTGGACTATGGAAACACACATACTACCAAATGAAAGATTGGACTGTCATCTTTCATCAGAAAAAAAAGTTTGTTTCTACCTTATTCCGGTCTTCAGTAATCAACAATAGAAAATGGTTAGTTTCACCGAAATGCTCTGTTTTGAAACAAAAAGCGGAGAAAAAGAGCTTGGCTATATTCTAATGCTAATTCCTGCAAAACGTTAACAGATACAAATATATATATATATATATATATTTTTTTTTTTTTTTTACCTGAAGAAAGAAGAGACTCTAATCTTTCTTTTGGTAGGTTCATGTCCTTGATATTTAAGAAGGAATATATGTATAATGTATAATCATTTATTTGATTGAATCGGGGAAAAAAATCAAATCAAATTTTTTTTTGCAAATCAAAATCGGATCAATTCAGGAAATTAGTATCGATATTCAGCCCTACTGTTAACTCCTGTAATTTTTACACTTTACAATCAAGAATGTTAAAAACGTTTTTCTTTTTAAAAACAAACAAACAATGGTGTTCAGTGAGGTTTACAATCGCAACCCTGGCACCTAATTGACTATTTCTGGAAAAAAAATCCAAACAAATCAGAACCTGGAACTGTGTTCGACATCACTCGGGGTCCTCAGTTTAAGAATGAAAGACTTCCCCTCTTGGATGGCGGCGTGACTGGAATTTGTATACACGTCCGAACGCTTCGGTCTGTCTAACGCTACTTGCGTGCCGTTTGTAACTGCAAAACTGTCGGGAGCGCCCCCTGTAATATCAATTATGACAAGTTTCCCCCGTGTTTTTCTTTTTTCTCCTGCACTTAAGCTCAGTCACGTGTTAACGTTGCGTTCCAAAACAAGATCTCCATAGAGACAATAAACCTTGTTTTGCTCCCAGCAACAATATCTTATTGATGTGTTTAGCAGCTTTAAAATGAGATTGCTTGTACTGTAGATCACACAAGTGGTTTGTCGACATGAATCCGTCCAGTCATTTTCTATTCCTCGTTAGGCTCGGATAATATTAATGCTTTGTTGACAATTCAATCACCTGCGGCAGAATATTATATCACCATTATGAAACATATTGTAATTAATAGTGTATAATACGAGTGAGGCTAATGTACTATGAGTTAGTTCTTTATGAGCTTTTCCACTATCTTTTTTTCCCTGCTGTGCTTTTAAGATGAAAAGACAAACAGCCGACACGCAAAAGGTCTTGAAAGACAGATTATGAGCTACTAAACCACTTGCGGTGATAAAATTAAGGTGTAGCCGAGCTGCCCCAATATACTTCCAGTGTTCCAATAAAAACATTATCCGAGCTGACGGGGGGCATCGTGGTGTGCAGCTAAACGGCGTAAAACTGAATTTAACCAGTCAGCAAAAAATACTGCAGCTTCTTGTTAAGCTGCATCAAAGAACCGATTCATCTTCAAGCTCATCTCACACGTGCTGATTGTAAATCATCAGCTAATAATTAATTTAGTTCAAGCTATGGTGTAAAATGCTTCTCAGTAGACTGGAAACCTCCGCCAAGGCAAAGCAATCCAAATTTGGATCAGTACCAAATTGTACATCTTCTTACCTTCATGCCACTTTAAGACAGATTATTTTTTTTCATTCAGGCATTATTTACTGAAAAATTATGCGAAAGGTAAAAAGTCCAAGATTTCAATATAAATTGCACCTTAACTTATTCACTCCCAGCCATTTTCACTGAAGCAACCCCCTTCGCTCCCGGATGTTTTACTGGATTTTGACGGATTTTGCAAGGCCCACAGAATATTGTGTTCTATTGCTATAAAACATGGAACCTGACAAAAAAAAGTCTACTTTTTTCATCAGAAAAACGTTTGTTTCTGTTTCCGTTCTGCAGCAATTAGCATTAGAATATAGCTAAGAATATATATTATATTCACATTCCTGTCAAAAAGAGCTTGTTGCAACATGGCCCTGGCTGATCTCTTATACTCTGCTGCCACCCGCTGGCCGCTTTTCATAATAACTACCATTGCCTTAAGCTGTCAGAAGCTGCATCAAAGCTGTATGCTCTTGCATAAAAAAAAGTAGAAAAATAAAAACGTGTAAATACATTTTTGGGATTGAAGGACAAATTATTTAAAAAACGTGTTTACACATTTTTGGGTTTGAATGAGTTAAGCTCCTAAAGCTCATTGAGCCATTTGCAGAAGTAAAAAGTTAATATTTTGTCTAGAATTAATTTGATAACTTCATTTTCATGTACAATTAATACCTTTTGAAAATGAATTTTTCCACTTGCTGTTGACTGAAGATGACATCACCTGTGCTGAGGAAGTAGGTAACAACCAATCATTGCCTCACCTGTTTTGGGAGTTTGGTCAGAAAACGGAATCATGATTGGTCGTTATCTACTTCCTCAGCACAGGTGATGTCATCTTCAGTGGTCAGCAAGTGGAAAGATTTAAGCCATTTGCTACCAAAAACGTATAAATACGTTCTATCTTAAATATTACCCAAAGACATATTTATATATATTTTTGAAAATGAAGCCTTTTTATGCAGCCTCCGAACTGAAGAGAACGGTTGAAGCAATAGTAGTTATTACCAAAACGGCCAGCAGGTGGCAGCAGAGTATACGAGATCAACCGGGGCCATGTGGCAACAACCTCTTTTTGCCAGTGTTTTCACCAGGAATGTGAAAATTGATGAAACTTAGCTATATTCTAATGATAATTGCTGCAAAACAGAAACAGATATAAATATACTTTTTTTTCCTGATTAAAGAACGGACTCTAATCTTTCATTTGGTGGATTCCATATTTTTATAGCAATAGAAGACAATATTCTGTCAAAATTAAGTAAAACAGCCCGGAGCGAAGGGGGTTGCTTCAGTGAAAATGGCTGCGACTGAATTAGGAAACAGTATCAATTGTACATGAAAAATAATGAAGTTATCAAATGAATTACGGACAAAATGTTAACTTTTTTGCTGTTGAAAATGGCTCAATGACTACATAATTTTACATAATATTTTATTTTTGTGCTAAAAATGAGTGTTAATAATGGGATTTTACACTAAATCATAATGATTGCTTATCCAGTTTGCTTATTTTATGTTACTGATGTAAATATACTCGATATATATAATATATTCTCGGAATATCCTTTTGTGGATAAAAATCAGTACACTGTCCACTTCAAATCCTCATTTTGCTTATTGATTTTTTTTGACAGTGAGAGGAAGTCCAAATGCAGTTTGTATGTGTGGCCAATAAGTGTGGAGGCAAACGGATGCTGGGCACTAATGTGTTAGATCAGGCTCCTCTCGGCTCATTACAGTCTAGCGCATAACACGCACACACAGAGGAAAACGAGCCAGTCAGAACATTTTTCTTGTTTGGTCCAGAGACAAAAAAAGGTTTTGGGGTGGGGGGGGGGTGGAATGGAGCAGATTTTCCAATTTTCCCATTTCAAGAAACTTGTCTGTGTTTTCACAGTCAATCGTCTGACACCGTGACCTTCACTCTTAAAGGCTGATTAAGATGGCAGCCGAGTGCCGCGTTTCAGCACCCGGACGTTTTACTTGACCAGGCTGGAGCCAGAACCAAGAGGAGAGACTGGAACGGCAGTTGGGCACCCAGACGTGACATTTACAATTTAAAGACGAGAGTTGCATGTACTTAATTAAGAACTCGCAAGGGCACGTCAGCTACTCTCCCCGTCACCGCTTCCAAGGAAAGCTTATTTCATGCTCCAAAAAGCATTTGTGTCTCAAAGAGACCGACGCACACCAGCGGGCGGGCAGCTATGTGTGTTTGTCTGCGCTACAAAACAAAGAGTGTCAGACAAAGATTTACAGAATAATTAATCCAAGACAAAAAGTCTTCAAGCCTGCGGAAGCGAACGCGAACATGTGTTCAAAGTGTAGCGGCACACCGTGTTGCTGTTGCAATTAGAGCTATCAAAATTATTTGACAACTATTTTAAATAATTTGCTGCCAAATACGTTGTAGTTTTAATGTTGTTGTTGTCCCAAAAACGTATTAATACATTATTTTTTTTTTTTTTTATGGTAGAGCATACAGAAGGCTTTGATGCAGCCTCTGACCTGAAGGGGATGGTCAAAGCAATGGTAGTAATTCCAAAAATGGTCAGCAGGTGGCAGCAGAGTATAAGAGATCAACCAGGGCCATGTTGCAACCCCCCCCCCCCAGTGTTTTAAACAGATTTGTGAATAATGATGAAACTTATCTATATTCTAATGCTAATTGCTGCAAAACGAAAACAGATAGATATATGCTTTTTTCAAAAAGCGGCCAGCAGGTGGCAGCAGACTATAAGAGATAAGCCAGGGTCATGTTGCAACAAGCTCTTTTTCCCAGTGATTTCAACTAATGCTAATTGCTGCAAAACGGAAACAGATACAAATGTACTGATGAAAAAAGAGACTCTAATTTTTCTTTGGTAGGTTCCATGTTTTTATAGCAAAATAACACAATATTCTGTAATTGAGTTACTTTTAGAATGAAGTAACTAGTAACTGTAACTAGTTACTTTTTTTTGTAACGAGCACAACACTAGTGACAGCACATAAAATATCCACCTTTCTTTTACAAAATCAAAACAACAGCACTATTATTCATTTACGTAACTCCTTAGGACAGGTGGTCGCCATGGTAACATGTCGAGAGCGGAGCACTGGTTTGTGTGTACACTGCAGCAGCTGTGACCCTGAGGGCTCAAGGATGAGCGCTGGTTATGAGTAAGAGGTTGCACCGTGCAAACCCCGAGACAACATCTACAAGTGGCTCCACAAAAAAAGGCTCTTTGTTTGCGCTTTGTCTTTAAGCAAGTTTAACGCCAGGATTTGTCAACCGTGATTTAGGATGGCTACAGACCTTGTTTATTGTGCGTGTACCTGAGCGCTTTTGGTGATAAAAGCATGCTGTACTTGTCGGGTGAAAGTGAATTAAAGGGAAGATAGTCCAAGTGTCTTTGAGAGTTGTGTTAAAATGTGTAAAAAACTGTAGGCTTTTTGCTTTCTCAAGGAGAACAGGTGGACGCGATACAAAATGTTCACTGAAGAGAAGTTATAATCATTGTTTGCATATGATTAAAATGTGGTCGTGATGTTTTCATTATTTTTTTTAATTTAGTCATATTTGTGCAAACGGTCAGTACGACCTGACAGCCAGATGACTGATAATTTCACCAATCATATTTATTAGGGCTGGCTTTAAAAAAAAAAAATTTCCATAGAGTCTTAAAACCCTAACTTGGTCTCTTTAACTCATTCACCCACCCACCCAGCCATGTTCACTGAAGCGACCCCCTTTGCTCCCGGCTGTTATACTTGATTTTGACTGATTTTGAAAGGCCTACAGACTATTGCGTTCTATTGCTATAAAAACATGGAACCTAACAAAAGAAAGATTAGAGTCTCTTCTTTCATAAAAAAAAGTATATTTGTATCTGTTTCCGTTTTGTAGCAATTAGTATAAAAATATAGCTAAGTTTCATCATTATTCACAAATCTGTTGAAAACACTAGCAAAAAGAGCTTGTTGCAACATGGCCCTGGCTGGTCTCTTATATTCTGCTGCCACCTGCTGGCCGTTTTTTGTAATAACTACCATTTCTTTAAGCAACCTTTTCAGGTCAGAGGCTGCATCAAAGCCTTCTGTATGCCCTAGCATAAAAAAAACTTTAAAAAAAACAACAACAACGTATAAATACGTTTTTGGGACCATGGCAATATTTAAAATAGAAAGTTTTTAAACGTTTTGGGGAGCAAATGAGTTATGTTATGTTATGTTTTTTCCCCATAAATAAATGTGAAAATAGAATTGTATTTAAAGCCCTAAAATGTTTTTGTATCTTGCAATTTTCTTGAAATTTAAAAGGAATTGAAAAACATTTTCTTACTTTTACGAAAGACCTGACATTTGGCACTTTAAGACAATTCAGAATCTTTGAAATTTATATTTTACTATACATTTTAATGCAGCCTCTGAACTGCAGAGATACAGGTGAAGTAATGGTAATAATTACAAAAATGACCAGCGGGTGGCAGCAGAGTATAAGAGATCAACCATGGCCATGTTGCAACAAATTTCATTTATCCACAGTTCTAAACAGATTTGTGAATAATGATGATACTTTATTTTCCTGATGAAAGAAAATACTCCAATCTTTCTTCTGCTAGGTCCCGTGTTTTTATAGCAATAGAACACAATATTCTGTGGGCCTTGCAAAATCAGTCAAAATCCAATCAAACAGCTAGGAGTGAAGTGGGTTGCTTCAGTGAAAATGGCTGGGAGGGAATGAGTTAAAGGATGATGTAATCAAATCCACCAAAATCGCGTTGCACCACTTGTGCGACTACTTAGACCTGCTTTTATCCAGTCTGTCTTCTTTTTGTCACAAAATGTTAATAGGTAGAGCACTTACCATACAGCTGACCAAAACAATTATTATTTTTATTATTATATTTAGTTTATTTAATTGTCCTCCTGACTGACTTAAAGGCGTGAGCTTTTTCCGAATCAAATTAGATTTGAACAACAGCTGCAAAAAGGAGAGCGGAGCAGCCACATTTCATCACTCAAAGTCAATTTTTGTTTTGTTTTGTTTCCCCCCCAAATCCATTACAACTCTGCCATTAAGCATTTTCCGCGTTTCCTTTTCTGGGAGCGAAATGGATGTCAAGATGAAATTCCTAGAATTGCTAATTACTTTATTAGCGAGCCTTCTCTGTGATTAATGGCGGCGCTACGTCACCCAGTGTGACGGCGCCGCTCGACGGGAGACAGTGTTGTGACTGCAGACCAGGACCGTTTTGATGAGACTGGAAATGATCACACCTACTGAGGCGCACTTGCAATACTCATCGGCATCCTAAATTCAGATTGAGGACCGTGAATTGATTTCGATTGAGAACGGAGAGGCTTGCATTCAGAGACTGATTGCGCTGTCAGTCTTTTAGAAGAGACATTTGCACATGAAATGTTGGATACTACAGCTACATGGTAACAGAAACTGGACTGAGGTCCATTGAGGGCTGTCATCTCTATCTGAACATGAAAAAGAAAGGCATCCTCAGCGTGCCTGAGCCTGTCAGCTCAGGGGACGTGAGATAGGAAAATCCACAGTGTACGATGACTGCTGCAAGCTAATCGTCATGACGATCGTCATATT